>NC_050183.1:22465269-22766519 GCF_008315115.2 Sander lucioperca
TCCAGCAAACCCAACTATAACAGCATTTATGCAGGAGGCTGAATATTTATAAAGACATTGTCTTCGGACTCTGAACTTAGCTAAATGTCAGTTAAAGCAACCATCACCTGCTTCACCAAAAAGGTTGTTCATGTAAACTAACGTTTTCTTCCATTACAGAGTTTACAAGTTTCAGAAGGACTAATTATTTGGTAGAAAGTAGAAGCTCAAATGGGAACTCTAAACTCTGAAGATTAACAAGGACACTAATTCTAGAAAGAGATGTTCCTGTTGAGTTTTTTTGTTCACCTCCATCATACTGGGAGGTGGATATCTCAAAACTTATATTTATTAATTTATTATATTAAACCAAAACTATTTATATGTCTAGATGTTACTAGAGCTAAATGAGAACATGTTTTATTTGTAATTTGGGTTCTCTGATCTTTTTTTTTTTTTTTTTTTTTTTTTTTTTAGAAGATCTGTTTCCTCTCTAACAGGATGTTTAACACTGAGAGCTACTGTACAAAAGAAGCCGCTGCCCTTCTGTTGCTCCTAACCCGCAGCCAGACATTTTGACTATTGCTTCCCTTTCCTTATGTTTTCTTTGCATTCGTTTTTTGTAAATAAAAGACTTCAGAACCCATCTTAAAAAAAAAAAAAAAAAAAACCTGTGTCCATGTCATTATTGTGTTGTGTTGGTAATGAGAAGACTTACATGCTCAGGACAGCCTTCGGGACGTGGCAACCTCTTCCCTTCTGACAACACCTTCACCAATCGGATGATAGTCATCTGACCTTGAGTTCGACCAATCATACCGAGGAAAAGCTGCGTGGGTGAGGACAAGGACGGGTTACAAAAAAAAAAAAAACATACAACACTATGTAATACCGGCTCTATTATTTAGACATGAAACATGACAATGAGTGATACAACGCAGTCATTTAGTCTTTGTGGTCCAGATGTAATAGCTATTAGCTTTTTTTTTTCTAGTCTTCTTTTTAACATTCTCTGACCCGTGCAGATCTTTATTACTAATTTCCTTCTAGTAACAGTGATAGGTCAATCAGGATAAGTGGCAGTTAAAAGCTGGATGTACATGAAAGATCCTCATGATAAACTAAGCTCTTAGCGCTGGCAGAGACACAGCTCCTGGTGCGAGTCTATCATCTGCCGCTTTGGCCAAAGACCGACACCATCTGCCATATACAAATGACTGTGTGTGTAATGCTGTAATAAATTCACTTATTTATCTCTGCCAGACCAGTACAGTATGTGTGATGTGTATTCAATGTGGAACCATTATCCAAGTGTCCAAAAAATATACCAAAAAGGATTAGACGTATTTCTTGAACGCCTGTGTGAGAGTGAAGAAAATAAGAAGAGAGCTGCAAACTGACTGTCATTGGGCTCTTGGAGGAGTCGCAGTAGGTGATGAGTTCGTACATCGTCACCCCAAAGGACCAAACGTCTGAAGCAAGGTAGAACTTACAGTGAGTCAGACACTCTGGAGCATACCTGGAGAAAAAAAAAGAAACAAAGTGTAGGAGCATGGATGCTTGTTCATTTCAACAAATAGTTACATTTTAAGTTTTTGTGTTAATATGACCATGCTTTGCCATAGGGGAAATATACAGCTTTGTATACAGCATTACATACCTTCAGAGAGAAAAGGCAACTACAACAAATATCAGATGCCCTCTTAAGGCCGTTTTATGCTTCTGCGTCGAAACGACGGCGTACCCCGTATGCGTCTACGCCGGACCCTACGCAGTAGCCTGATGCGCACTTCTCGAAAAATGTAACTACACGTTGGTTCTCCTTCTCCATAAACAACATGAAATCAAGGAGAGGGTTAACTTTTCCTGCTAAAGATGTCTCACCGTGGTCAGAAAGCACAGGGGAGACACTTTGTTTCTCTTACTCAGGCAGTACTCGCTCCGAAGCAAATCGCTGTCACTCTCTCACTTCTCCCTCTACCACACACTCCCCCCCCCCACACAAACACACACATGCTGGCTCGACGCACACACCAGCGCACAAGTATAAATACCAGGCCACTTACGTAGGCTACGGCGAAAACTCTGCGTGGAGCCTCTGCAGAAGCATAAAACGGCCTTTACAGATTTATATCTGCAAAAGGGAACCAGCCAAGTCTTTGCTTAAACGGGGTATATGCAGAAAGTTAAATTTAATACCTTTAAGACCCTTTCCATACATTTTTTATACATTGGTCATCAAAACTTTGAAAACCCCTGCATGTCATAAAAAGTCATAGTTTTGTATGTCATAAAAATGTTAAAAAAGCCAGTATAGTCTTTCATAAAAAGTCATAAAACATGTAAGTATAGTATGTCAAAAAAGTAAAATGCCATAAAAACGTCAATGAATGGAAGTATAGTCATAAAAAATCAAAAAGTCAAGGTATAGTATTTCGTAAAAAAAAGTCATTGTATAATATGTCGAAAAAAAGTCATAGTATAGTATGTCATAAATTTGTCGTACATTTGTATAGTTTGTCATAAAAAAGTCATAGAAATCATTAAAAGTCATAGTATAGTTTGTCATAAAAAGTAAAAAAAAAAATCATAGAAAGTTATAATATAGTACGTCATTAAAAATCATAAGAAAAGCATAGTATACTATGTCATAAACAAGCTAAAGTATGTCGTAAAAAAGTAATTAAAAAATCATAGAAATTAATAGTATAGTATGTCATAAAAAAGTCATAGTATAGTATGTCAAAAAAAATCAAAAAGTCATAGTATAGTATGTCATAAAAAAGTCATAGGATAGAATGTCATAAAAAAGTCATAGTATAGTATGTCAAAAAAAATCAAAAAGTCATAGGATAGAATGTCATAAAAAAGTCATAAAAAAATCATTAAAAAGTCATAGTATAGTATGTCATAAAAAATCATAGAATAGGATGTGATAAAATAGTATATTGTAGCTTTTCTAACTTCCGTCTCCTCACCAGAAAACAGGGCTGTCGTTTTCGTCTTTGACGGTGTAATATCCCTCGTTGTCCTTGATGCTTTTGGTGAGGCCGAAATCTCCGATCTTCACCGTCCTCTCGTTTTCCACCAGCACATTTCGGGCAGCCAGGTCCCGGTGGATGTAATTTCGAGATCCCAGGTAGTCCATTCCCTTAAATAGCCCACAGGGTATTTTTTAGATAAATAAATGTTTAGAGTGATTGAAATGCAGTCTATGGCTTTGTGTGACTTTGACTGAGTGACGGGAACATGCAGACAAGTAAAGCTAAGTCTGGTGGGAGAGGACTACCTCTATAGTATTTGTAGAAACATTAATTTTTTTATATCAAAGACAAGGACATAGTGGTCACGTGCTAAATTATAACAATATACAGAAGTGCCTGATGGTTCCAGCTGGTCTGAGGAAACCACTCTGTGGAGAGAAACTGTGTTACCTTGCATATCTGGATAGAGTAGCTGAGCAGGGTGCTGAGGCTGGTCTTGCTTTTGTTTCTGGGTAGATACTCCTTTAAACTGCCCAGTGGAAGGTACTCCATGATCAGCTTAATGGCCTGACCACCTACAACCACAATTACACATAAATGCAATCAGAGGCATAAAGACATAAGACATACATTTTCCGCCTTTATTTCGATAGGACAGCTAGGTCAGAAAGGGGAGAGAGAGGGGGAAGACATTCAGGAAATTGTCACAGGTCGGATTCGAACCCTAGACCTCTGAGTCGAGGCATAAACCTCTCAGTATATGTGCGCCTGCTCTACCACTGATCCAACCCAGCCACCTCAAAGATTTTTAAACATCTGGATGAGAAATATTAAACATATTTCCAGTTTTCCTAGATAGGAAATAAAGAACTTTTCTTTTGTTCTGCAGATGGACGATTTTATTGTCCAGATGTTACTGTGAGTCTTTAAGAATTCAGAAAATACCTTCATAACACCGGTAGGTGTTTTAAGGGACAGTCTAGGTTTTTGAAAGATCGTCAGATAATTATTTTCGGAAAATGGAATGCTCAAGTCTGTGACTCTGATGTAATGGTAAAATACACTCCAATCATTGAAATGCCTGCCTGGAATCTGAGCATTTAACTTAAGGACACAAAGCTACACATTGAGTTAACACTTGCCCTTTAAGGCAAGACGTCTTTATGGAAACTGCTTTAGAATTAACATTTGTAGTTTGTAAGAGGGAACAGTATGAGATGGAGTTTTATTAGAACTGAGTTACTAGTGTCAGAATCTAGTGGCACCCACAGTCTTTACTCAGCTTTTTAACAGACATTTATTTACCATGCTTTTATTTTAAAGTGCTCATATTATGCTTTTTGGCTTTTTCCCTTTCCTTTATTGTGTTATATATCTTTTTGTGCATATTATAAGTTTACAAAGTGAAAAAGCCCAAAGTCCACCCCAAAGGGACTTACCATCTCTAACAGAAAACACTGTTCACCAACTACTCCAAACAGCTCTATTGTAGTGCAGCCTTTACTTCTGTGACAAACGTGCGTCACTTTGTAACACACGTTATAATGCTCACCTAGCTGCTAACGTGGCACTCCCTCTTACTCTGCTTCTGACTGGCTAGTAGTCCTTACCTAGCTACTGCGCATGTGTGACTCCCAACAAAGATGGTACAGAAGTGAGATGTCTCACTCTGTAGCTAAAACAGAGAGCTCAACACACAGGGTGAAAAGATGAGCTGCAGCCATGTGTAGTACAACAAATATATGGTGTTTTTTGAAAATTAAACCATGTAAACCTAACCTGGTACAACCTCTAAATACAATTATGAACCTGAAAATGAGCATAATATGAGCACTTTAAAAAATGAACCACCAAAGCTTCATTTCAGGTTGCTTAAACACCAGCTGTCTGTACTCATGTGCCCTTTACATTCTTATGTCAACACTATGTGTCTGTTGCACCTGACTTAAAGATAAATAGCCTACCATTACACTACATCTGTAGAAAACATCTTAATGTGGCCTAAAATGTTTGTTAAATTGCATTGAGTGACACACCTAACACATCGCACATCTAACACAATTTTTCAATTTGTCTGCAACTGAATATACGATGGTTAGTGTTTATTTTTGTGTATGCACTCTTCCCATCTTACCTTCCTCTTGGCAGATGCCTTTGTACTTGACAATGTTTTCATGGTAGAGTGCCTTCAGGATGTCGATCTCACTCGAGAGGTTGTTGCTCTGCTCCTCCCGGTTCTCCGGCTTTAGGGACTTCACTGCCACCAGCTCACCTGTTTTATCTCCCCGAGGGTCATAGCGACACAGCTCCACCTTACCAAAGTGACCCTGCATGAGGAACATGTCAGAAATTAAAATTATTCAGTTGATCAAGAATGAGTTCTAGTCTACTTCCTGTGTGGGACCAGTTGTTTCTCATCATTGCCTAAAGTCCTTCAGTTCTTGCTTATTTTTGATCTGTAGATAATACTGTCTTCTGCATTTTTTTTAACATCCCTACAGCTCATTTTAGATTATGAAGGATCACAAGAATGATCATACTCCAGGTGACACTTTTTAATAGTAGTTAGCTGATGTGTACTGTAAAAACAGAGCCCATACAGTACTCACCATACTACTACAGAATTTATTATCTAATGTATTACTAAATATTTACCAATGCATGTGAACTAAATGTCGAAGTCATTTTGTTTGTGCATTTGAAAATTGTCAGTTTGATCATTCTTACAAATGGTAAGATCTATTAAACAGAGATTAACTCAAAGGCATAAATACAGCAGGAATAGTTTACCTCTCCCAGATCTCTGATCTTCTTCAGGAATCTCTTTTCAAACATAGTTGGGTCCACCTCTGGTGTAGGCTGGGGTTTGATAGATGGGTCTGAGAGGCGAAAAAAGAAACAAATACATTAAGCATGCTGGGTAAAACATCGACAAACAGTCTTTTCTTCAACATAAGCATGCCTGCGTCATAGGAAGTCTATTGTGGTTGACTGTGTCAAAGTTTTCAACAGAATTCAGTGTGGTTATGTAACTGTTCACATGCTCTGGTTTCCACACAAATGGCTACTTTTAGTAGGAAAATGTATTACTCAAGCAAGACCCATTCTGTATCAACATTATCAATACTTATAAAATAGTTTATTTATCCAAAACTTTGTTTTTAAACTAATTTCCAAACACTTTGAGCTGCAATTAATAGTAGATTGATATTTTAGTTAAAGTAATTTTGTTGCTGTTTTGGTAATTTATAAAGGTCAATGTGGTAATAAGCTCTATGCTTGAGTCAGACTGACTGCAGTATCCAATTCTGGCCAGCAGGTGGAAGAACAGAGTATATTATGTTGCCATGGGGCCCAGCGGAGGGGCAGATCAGTGATAATGCACCTAGTGAACTTCCTCACGAACATCTGAGTTGAGTAAACAACTCTCTCTCTCTCTCTCTCTCTCTCTCTCTCTCTCTCTCTCTCTCTCTCTGTCTTTGCACTGCTTACTGGGCTGCTGCTAGGTGAGATACAAAACATGCAAAACAATCGGATCATATTCCAAACTGTAGACAACTGCCTGCCTGAATTTTGGAACCTGTACCTGCTTATAGCCTGTTCTGCAGTGTACACTCAATTCTATTCAGATCTTTTTGGAGACACCTAAAGGCAATAAAACTGCTTAAACAAAAGGTTTTACTTCATATTTGCAATTTCCTATTATATGAAAATACCAAACATATAATGTATAGCACACACATTCCCCTGATACATACTCTTTTCCTCTAGCATGTCTATGTCTCTGACGATAGCCCTGAAGAAAGGTCTCTTCTTGGGGTCGTAGTTCATGCAGTGGGTCATCAGTTCTGCAAGCTCTTTGCAGTCTGGGGTGGCCAGTTGGCACTCGGTTTCATAAAACCTCTCCCTCTGCTCAGCACAAAGACACACGAGAATGAGGGGGTGCATAAAAAACAGAGTTAGTATGATCATTGAAGTGTGATGGTGGACAGAGAATATGTAAAGGGAATATGAAAATGAACAGGAATAAAAAGAAAGTATCTTAGCCATCAGATTTGAAATACAAGTTTAGTTTAGATGTATGTCTTCATGTGAGTGCCCCCTACCTCTGTGAGTTTCTTGTCTTTAAGGGGGACCTCTCCATCATAGCAGATCTCCCACAGAGTCGTACCAAAGCCCCACTTGTCAGCTGCGACACTCAGGGAGGACGTGCTCTTCACACACTCTGGAGCGATCCATGGGATACGATCCACACACTCTGCAGAGGCAAACAAAGTCAGCTTTAACAGTGACTCAATTAGGCACATATATGTTTCAGTCCCCTGGTGTCTTTGTAAAAACAAAAAAGATTATTGGAGATGCGTGAAATACTGAACACAGGAATTCTGAATTGTAATGATGTTTGACAGAACCGATGTGTGGATGAGTGATGATACTCTCAAAGGCCAACCTTGCCCCTTTAAGATGCGATAATGGGAAAGTTTCCTCAGATATTACTATGTGTGGAATCAAATAACCTTTTTAACAAGCGAAGAAAACATGTACTTGCTGACCTTACACACAAACGCCTTCAACAGACATGAGATGAGATATCATAATAACTGAATAACTACATTATAACCACATTGGCCCGTCCTCATCAGGCTGTAACATTCATATTTCTTCTTCTAATTTGGTTGTGTCCAATGTAATATTGTTAATTGTCTTCATACATGGTATCTATTGCATGTCTGTCCGCCATGGGAGAGATATCCCTCCTACAGTATGTTGCTCTTCTTGAAATTTCTTCCATTTTCTTTTCCTATTGGAGGGTTTTTTGTGTGTAGTTTTTCCTTATCTCTGATTTGTCCACATTGGTCTCAGCATAGAGTAATGTATGTTATTGAAACTATATGATCACTTCAACAGGATGCTGACAAAATGTCCTATGTAAAAACACAATTTGAAAGTAATAGTTAGAGCGTGACATCATGGATCGGAGCATACATAGGAGGAAAAGTGCATTCGGTCAAACAGCTTTTTCAGTCAGGGCTGCTCGTGAATGGAACCTCATTCCAACTCACATTAGGAATTTTAAAACATACGTTTCTTTTAAATTTAACTTAAAGAAGTGGCTAACAGGTAATCAGGACTGTCAATATTATATGTAGACACTAAATCTTGCTGCTATCTTGTCTTTCCTGTCCTGCCTGTTTGTGCCTTGTGCTATGCCTATGAGGTTGTCTGTTACATGGACTGACAGTTTGGCTTGTGTGTGTATGTGTGTGTTGGTGTTGATGTTGCTAATGACCAACTGTTCTTGTTTATATGTTGATCTTGTCATTTTTTATTTTTTACATGTATAGTCAATTGTACTTGTATTGGGCTAAACCTGTATGTACTATTATAATCCTTTTATCTTTTTAGGTGTGACATTGTACAATCTGTCCAGGGACAGCAGACGTAAAATAGCCTTTTGGCTAATTCTGGCACATTTTACATTTTTATATGTATTATTACTGTGCATTGTCCCTGTTAAATAAACCTGAAATAAATAAATAAATAAATAAATAAATATTCTCACCATGCTCCAAATACCAGGAACTAACAGGAAAATGCAATGCAGATCTGAATGGCTGACTGGGCAGGTAGCTGGCTTAAAATATTGACTGACTGCATTCACTGAATCTAAAAATGTCTTTGTCTGTCTGAAATATATTACTCTGACTGGAAGACAGGATAACTGATTGGCTGACCTCCACGGTTGACATTTTAGCTTCACAAATCCATAACATCAGATGAGGGGTGTATGTTAGTGAGTTACAGCAGCTCAGACTGCAACACAGAAGGACTTACTGGAGGAAAAGAAGAGGAGTGAAGAGGGGAAGAAGCTGTAGTGGGGCTGAATGGAGCGAAAAGGGGAGATGGAGACAGAAATGGGAGTGGGAGAGGAGATAATTGAGTGCAAGGACAAAAGAAAGAGAAAAAATAAATGAAGCGATGATGGATTTGAGGACTTGAGTAAAGCGATCAGAGATTGCTGGGAAGGGAAGAGTGCTCCCAGTGGGTTTCTCAGCACTTTACCCACTATGTTTTCAATCAAATCTATATACAAGGACATCAATGTGTAACTGGAAGACTGATTGTTCTGCAAAGTGATGGAGGCAGAAGAAGAAATGTAAAGAGTTCTGGGAACAAAGAGAAAGGGAGGAGCATTCCCAGGGGTGTGCTGTGATGGACATTTGCAGAGAAACATTTCCAGTCTGTCCAGTGTTTTGCAGATCTAGCTGTGCAGCCACAGTGTTACATCACACAACTTCTAGCTCTAATTGACAAAAAGAAACATGAGACTGCCATTTGAAGGGAACTGTGCAATCTGAGAAATGTCCTTATTATTGTGCCATCTTCCCTGAACCCAGATCTGAGAGGGAAATGTGCCCGATGCAATGTGTATTGATTATGTGACAAATATGAGTCCTATTGCTGACAACCTGGATCGGAAATGTTCTTTTTTTATTTATAACCTCCGCCAAGGAGGTTATAAATAAAAAAAGGAGGTTATGTTTTCGATTACTTGCCCGAATTTCATGACACTCCATTAAATTCTGAAGCAGATCCGAATCACGGGGCTGATACACAAATTATTTTTCACTTTTGTTTTGATTGACAATACTGTGTGTATCTTTGAAGTTCTAGTTAGTTTTCAGAATGTATCGGAAATTAATCTAACCAATCTATTGTCCAAACTATTTTAGTTTAACTTTATTACATGTGTGTGCATTTTATGCGTTTTGGTTTCACTGCCATTTACAGCTGACTGGGAAAGAAAGCGGAAGTAATTGTGAAATATTCCATGGTAGCTAACCACTTAGGTTTCACTTTTAGTAACCCAGAGAGAGAGAGAGAGAGAGAGAGAGAGAGAGAGAGAGAGAGAGAGAGAGAGAGAGAGAGAGAGAGAGAGAGAGAGAGAGTCTGCATGTCCATGGCTCCATGCATATGTGTGTGTGTGTGTGTGTGTGTGTGTGTGTGTACTCACCCTCTCTGGTGAGTACTGTGATTGGTATTCCTGGATCGCTGAGCTTGATGAAGGGGCCTCCTTCATCTGTGCCCCGTCCATCTCTGGCCAGCAGGATGTTTTTAGCACACACAAAGCCATGGACCAGCTTTTTGTCCTCCTACACACACACACACACACACACACACACACACACACACACACACACAAAATACAACAAATATATAAGTCAAAAAGCGAGATAGCAAATTTAAAGATTATGTTGACAAAATGGATCCAACATGGTACAGGTAATGCCATGGGCGCATTCAGCACTTACATTTCTATAGTTTGTGTGTACAGTGTGTGTGTGTGTGTGTGTGTGTGTGTGTGTGTGTGTGTGTGTGTGTGTGTGTGTGTGTGTGTGTGTGTGTTTTCCTGTCTCACCAAGTAGCTCAGAGCTGAGGCCAGCTGCTTGGCCACCTGGAACTTCCATGGTGTGCCAAGTGGGCTCTGCTGTCTCCTCATAAACAAGTCCAGTGGTCCTAGCTGAACAAACTCCTCAACCATGATATCTGTTCCACGCAAACACAAAGAGACTAAGATGTTAAAAAAGCCCCACACTTTCAAACACATGTACATACTGTACACACAGTTCCTGAAATGCACTTACTCTCCTGGTGGCGGACACACACTCCATACAGCAGCACGATGTGTTTATGGGACACTTGTCGCATCATGCTGGCTGTTTCGAAGAAGGCCTGTCAACAGAAAGACAAAAAAGTATTAGCTTTCAATATGGTTAGATGTTACAGGATGGATGTAGTCCTCATATGAACAGAATGTACAAGGATGTACAGGATCTGAGCGTGTCTCACCAGGGAGATGTCCCTGTGTCCAGAACCCAGCACCTTTAGGACCACCTTGACCTCCTGGAAGGATGAGTAACCTGCATCCTCATCCTCCTCACTCTTCACCCTCAGGGTGCCTGAGTAGATGTTGGTTCTTGTTCCCCGTCCAAGGTGCTCCTCCTGGTTAACACAACAGAGATAAAAAGTGTTACATCCAGTATCCAAACTATGTCTACTAAAGAGCAGGGCTTCTAAAACTTTTGTTAGATACATTTATCTGTCCAGAGAAGAAGTCTTAGTTAAAGTTTGTTTATTCCATGTGTGCTGGAGGATAAGCAACTTCTTGTTCTTGTTTGTGTACCCTCATTCGAAATGAAGAGGAAAGTACTTGTAGGTAGACAGAAATAAGTTCAACGTTGTGCTCTGTGAGGAAGATATGTAAATCGGAGATTCCTAAATACATTCATAAGATATGCAAGTTCAAGAGTCAAGATAATGTCTGCATACGTCTGATGAGTGTCCTCATATTTGAGGAATCCCTTTTCTCTTTTTTAAAATTATATGAAAACAAGAAGTTCAGTTGTTAAAGGCATACATTAAACTGTGTGGATTATTGCAAATGTGAGGGGGAAAAATCATACTGTATAGTTTCTGATATTCTAATATTTTGTCACCCTTATTTACATAACATGCAACACACTGGAAGCTTAAACTGTATCGTAAAAAAAACATCTTTAATCATTTCAAACTCTGTAATACATTATATGGACTTGCATTTTTGTTTTACATTTTTACAACAGATATCCATTACTGCATTACCGTCATAACATGGAAGACAGACATGAAGATGAGAAGGTGTACCTGTTCAATCTCCTCCTTGAGAATGCGATGGAAGCTGAGCTGACTCTCCTGCATGGGAGTCTGAGGTGTCGGTGCTCTTTCTTTAGTGACCACCAGCAGGTTAGAAATCTCTGCAACACATACACACATTTTAAGGGTCATACCGGGGGTTTTGTATGAAGTTGTGCATACTACAAAGTATGACCGTTTTGATAAAGCCATTTTCAAAAGTATGATAAGTGTTTTAGATTAGTTTTTGTCAAAATCAAGCGGCAGAGACAATTGTTTGTGTTAGGTAATCCCTTAGAGAGAATGTCATGTCTGCTTCTGTTGTTGTCAAGGTCATGTTATTGTAAAACTGTCGAAAGTTTAGATTGACTTTTTTTAAAGTCTGCAGTGCATTCACACAACAACAATGGACAATAAAAGCAGAAGTGTTCACAGTGAGGTAAACTTGGGTGGAAGTGTCACAGCACCCAACAATGCTACAAATGTATAGATGCTCATATATGCACTGGTATTTAGTATGAAAGCAAAACTGTATTTACATGTGGTAAAACAAGCTCTCAACAATTACGTCAATGTGGCAATGATCTGAACAGCTACTCAGGTCGGGTTGTGGGAGGATAAAGTGAAAATGTGTCTATGTGCCTGTTACCGTACTATATATGCGTGCGTGCGTGTCTACATGTGTGTCTGTGGGTGTCTAATGTGACAAACCAGCACACTGTGGTTTAAAGGGGAAGAACGTATCTGCACTCCAACAGCATCAACATTCACCATCAAGGAGTGTTAACAGTACTGTTCTGTAACATGCAATCTGGGTTTTTAGGCAAAACCCAAATACAACATGCACCCATGTATTACACTGTACCCACTTTGTAAACCCTTGGCCTAATCCAGGCCTAACCAATACCATTTACTCTAAGGCTAACACTAAGCCAGCACAGTTTCATTTAAACTTGCTTATGTTACAAACCCAAAATCTAGTGACAGGTACACACACCTGCCCAAATTCAAACCATGAAGTCCTTCTTTCACCCATCTGCAATGCAATACTTACTTTATATTCTTTTCACAACCATGCATAGATAGACTTCAAACAACACTAGTAAAAGCTTGTATCATATTCTTGGGAATTGAGGATACCAGTGTTATTGTCATAGCAAGGATGTTTAAGAACAGGAAGGAAGGGAAGGAGTGGTAGCCACTCATTCACTGTGCAATTAATAATCTACTCACATACATAGCTGGACACTCTAACTGCTCTTAACTGCTAATTTATGCTAAATGTCATTTATTCACTGTATAATAACACAATGCCATACTTTTTGTTTACTTCCTATATTTAGCTAAACTAGGCCTGTAGCGACGCATCGACGTCAAAATTACATCAACGTCGTATTTTTGCGTCGACGCTTCGCCACACACACATGTGGGAGACCAAAACATTGCAGGATGGAGGACGAAACAGCAACCTCCTCACAGAATTCCCAACAAAGCCCTGCAAAAAGCCCCATGAAAAGAAAAAGTCCTAAAAAAAACAGCTCGCCCTTAATCATCGAAGGTATGGGAATACTTCAAATATAGTCCCAAGTACTAACGTTGGCTAAATTCATTTCATGTTTGTGTAGTGTGTTGTGTAGCCTGCGCACTTAGGTGGTGCTAGCTAACTATCTTAGCTCTCCGTGCAGTTTGTTCGTGCTAGGTTAGTAGCTAACGTTAACGTTAGCTAGCTACTGGCGCCTAGACAGCTGTGTTTAGCTAACGTTAGTTATCATCTAATGTTGGCTTGAATGGTAGCTAGCTTACGGCTGCAGAACACAGCTATCTATAGTAGCTAACGTGAACGTTAGCTACTAACCTAGCACGAACAAACTGCACAGAGAGCTAAGATGCGTTAGTTAGCTTAGCACCACCAAAGTGCACAGCTGCATTAGCATGTAAACCTACAGAATAGCAGTTAAGAGAGTCAGTTTGATTATGCATCAGGTTTTATGTTGGGACTGTTATGTTGTGTTAAACAATCCAAGGAATGTCTGTACTGTGCACTGCACAGTGTTTTTCTTTTTTGCACTACAACTTGATTTTTTTGAACAAGAGAGTTATGTTGGTACTGTAAAAGAGTAAACAGGCTGGCCTTTCATTTTGTATAACAGTAAAATAATTATTTTATTTTGTGTAAAGCAGAAGATTTTTTGCTGTGCAAAATTGTTTAATAAAATATATTAAGAATTTTTTGGTATTTATTTGAGATACATTATGGTTTTTATTAATCGAGCAACAGAAAAATAATCGTTATATTAATCGTCCAATTAGTCGTTAGATTAGTTGACTAATCGATCAAATAATCGCCCGATTAATCGTTTAATAAATAATCGTTTACCCCCAGCTCTAAGCTAAACGTTTATTGTTATTGTTATTCTTATACTGTATTTTTTTAATACCTCTTTATTTTTCTATATAAGTGTTTTGTAAGCTGCTGAAATCTGCTGGAAATCCAATTTCCTTGCGGGAGTCATCCTAAAAGGATCAATGAAGAGAAGTCTAAGTCTAATACATCCTTAATATTTTAACAGGTACAACAACACAGCACTCCAGTCTTTTATCTTCATCTAAAGCAGATACAGCTACAAACACCAACCCAAAACAGTCATGCCTTATGATAATAATCAACACCACGCAACCCCAACAATCATAAACAGCTCAACACATCCATGCACACATGCATAAATTGCTCCACCTTTCCCTGAGTGAAGAAAACAAGAGTGCTAGTTTGGTTCCGGAAACCCACATTTACAACTCTCTTCCTCCCCCGCTCATATTCAGCTTTAGTTACCCTCAGTTAGTGAGATCTCTCTCTCTCTCTCTCTCTCTCTCTCTCTCTCTCTCTCTCTCTCTCTCTCTCTCTCTCTCTCTCTCTCTCTCTCTCTCCTCTCTCTCTCTCTCTCTCCTCTCTCTTCCTCTCTCTCTCTCTCTCTCCTCTCTCTCCTCTCTCTCTCCTCTCTCTCGCTTTTCCTCTCTCTCTCTCCTCTCTCTCCTCTCTCTCTCTCTCTCTCTCTCTCTCTCTCTCTCTCTCTCTCTCTCTCTCTCTCTCTCTCTCTCTCTCTCTCTCTCTCTCTCTCTCTCTGTGTGTGTGTGTGTTAGGGCAACTCCACTCTAAATCTTGGATGGAGGGAAAGCTTTGCTTCACTGACCTTCACTGACTGGGGTTGAAAGGTTCAACTCTGTTGCACTTCTGACCCAACATCACAGTCAGGTGTGGTCTATTGTATGTGTTACCACACCCAGCTGTGATGTTGCATTGCACAAAACAGTGCAGAGAAAAGTGTTGTACTGCAGAGGGTGTGGACTGAGGATGCAGAGATTGCTAGAAGCCAGAGCAAACAGGATATTCAGTCTGCTGTAGCATTTAAGTATGAACACTGCAGACTAGCCAAAGCGTTTTTCTTAAGGATTTGTTGTTGCTTCTTGCAATGAGGACCAATTAACCTTAGCCACAATCTGGGAAATGGTTTTGGGGATTATGTTCTTTTCACAACCATCATAATGGACAGATTTCTCATTTATAATAAATCAAGGGTGCACAACATGTTGCCACACTGTCCTGTGACCCTAAAATCTCTCTCATCATAGGTTCTCAGTCCTCCTGGTTTGTTTTCTTTTCTCCCGTATGCACACATCTCTCTAACGGGGCGCTCCTCTGTTTGAGCGACTCGTGATTGAAGGCTATAGAAAATATATTTAACTACATTATGCATCATTTACCAACACTACCAACAGTGGCAATGGGTGTAGGAGATACGGCCAATTACAAATCTGCGTTTGCAGACGCTAAAACCCAATCTGCATCAAGTTATGAGAGTTTTGATGGGACCATCTCAATCGAAAAATCACTGAGACGCATCTATGCCAGAGCGGACCTTCTGAAGCTACAACCGAACATCCTGTTGAGGAAAAGGATACGGAGGAAACAAGGGTCGAAAGGTGGAATTAGGAACAGGTTAAGAAGATGAGGAAGAAAGCTACCATTACCTGCTTTCACTCTGTCAAATGTGCGATCCCTGCGCAATAAAATGGATGAACTATCCGCACTGGTTAAGCTTGATTCATCGAAATACAAGTTTATTTTGTTTCACTGAAACGTGGTTGTCTGTGGACATTGCATTAAGCCTTAATGGGTTCACATTAATTTGCTATGATCGGGACACGGAGAGAACAGAGAAATCAGTTGGGGGCGGTCTTTGCATGGCCGTTAATGACAGGTGGGCAACGAACTACACCGTTCGTGAGAGGCACTGCTCTCGCCACTATGAAATTATGATGGTGTTGTTTCGTCCCCACTATCTACCCTGTGAATTCCAACAAATAACTGTGATCCTTGTTTATGTACCTGGCCCTGACAACGAACTTGCATCAGAGCGCATTTCAGAATGCTACAACAATGCCGTCTCCAAGGCACCTGGTCAGCCCGTGTTTCTGCTTGGGGATTTCAACAGCTGTGATGTCACCCCATTACTCCCCCAATTAGAGCAGTATGTCACATCAGCAACGCGATTGGATAGGACGCTGGATTTATGTTTTGGAAACATTCCAGGTGCATATGTATCCAAGCCCCATCCTGCCCTTGGTCTGTCAGATCATAATAGATATTACTACTGCCTAAATACAGACAGAAATTAAAAACACAGAAGATTCAGACAAAAACTATCCAAGTCTGGAATACTGAATCTGTAGAAAGGCTGAGGGGATGCTTTGAGCTCACAGACTGGGAAATGTTCTTTGAGGCCTGCAATGGTGACTTGAACACACTTAATGAGTCCATCTGTTCTTATATATCATTCTGTGCAGACAGTGGCATTCCATCTAAACAAGTCAAGATATTTGGTAATAGTGTTTGAGCTCTTTTGGATTACAAAAGAGCTCAAACACTGTTTAAATTTGAAGAAATTAGCTTTTATTCAAGGAAATAAACAACGTGTCCAAAATCTCAGAAAAGAGCTAAAGCATAAGATCAAGCTTGCCAAGCTTAATTATAAGAACAAAATGGAGGAGAGGTTCACCAGGGGAGATGTGAGGGATGCCTGGAAGTGTCTTAACACCATGATGGGCAGGACTCAGAATGCTGGCACGATCCAATGCCCAGATCCTGCTGCCTTTGCAGAGGAACTGACTACTTTCTATGCCAGGTTCAACAATGCATATCCTGCTGAGGGTTGGATCCAACACAACATGAGCCATTGCTCTGAATCCATCTGTGTGGAGGAGAAGAGGGTTGCCTCCATCTTTACCCATCTCCATTCTACCAAAGCTCCGGGTCTGGATGGACTGAAGGGACGCATCTTAAAGGGAGTGTGCACCTCAGCTAGCTGGTGTGATGACACAACTTTTCCAGCTGTTCCTTGATGCCAGCTTTGTACCCAGGGAGTGGAAGGAAACTACCATCATACCTGTTCCCAAATGACCCAATGTCAAAGCAATGAATGACTTCAGACCTGTGGCGCTTACCTCCATCCTCTGCAAATGCATGGAAAGAGTTGCTGCAGATGAACTCGTCACCATGGTCGGAGAGAGCTTGGACCCACTATGGTTTGCTTATAAATCAAAGCGCGGTGTAGAGGATGCCAGCCTGACTCTTCTGGACACTGTAACAAGACACCTTGACTCTCCCAACTCCTTTGTCAGGATCTTATTTATGGATTTCTCATCTGCATTCAATACAGTGAACATCAACTCTTCTGCACCGCCTCCAACAGCTGCAAGTGAACCCAACTCTGACACTCTGGATTAAGGAGTTTTTAAAGGACAGACCACAGCATGTGAGGGTAAATGGGTTTAAGTCCACCAACACTATTTTAAACAACGGAGTGCCTCAGGGCTGTGTGTTGTCACCTGTCCTATTCTCCATCTATACAAATGAGATCACCTGCAGCAGCAACAGACTCAAGCTATTTAAGTATGCGGATGACATGGCCTTGGTGGCCAACCTCGCTGATGACAACTCCCTGTCCACTTGGAGAAGCTCACTGGAGCTTAACATCACCAATACCAAGGAACTGTGTTGCCAAAGGGGCCGACTGCTTGATACTCCTCATCCACTATCCACACCATTGAGACTAGAAGGGCAAGTAGTGGAACAGGTTGAAAGTTTCAAGTACCTTGGTACTTTGATTGACCACAGCCACATCTTCACCCTGCATGTTGACACAATTTACAAAAAGGCCCAACAGCACATGTGTCTCCTCAGAAGGCTTAAAGGATTTGAAGTGAGACAGGACATTCTATCCAGAGTATACCAGTCACTGATAGAGTCTTCGCTTTCAACATCACATCTTGGTACAGCTTCCTACCAAACAAATGCAAGAGAAAGCTGTCTAGGATAGCCAGGCAAGCCGTTAAGATCATAGGCATTCCACAAAAACAGCCATCTGATCTTTATATACAAGCAATGGAAAGAAAATCCAACTTCATCATTCAGGATGCCTCCCACCCCCTCCACCATAGCTTTGAGCTATTACCATCAGGAAGAAGGTTCAGAGTGCCTCTGGCTAAAAAGTCATTATACAACAAATCCTTCATTCCACACTCTGCCTTCAATCAAAAGAAAATGTTCTAACATGGCAACATATTAGACAATAAAGCTTTTGAATCTTGTTCTCCTTGGGTTCCAGATGATCTTTCACTCCATCCATGTCAACACTTACTTAACTGTACTGTACTGTTAACTCTACAATTTTGTTTTTATGTTGTTGGTATAGTATTTGGTGTATTTGTATTTTACAGTCAACCCTTTTACATTTAATTATTTAAAGTTCCTTAAAAGCATGGCTTACTTGGGAACGAAGGTCTGTGCTGAGCCTTTTCTAGCGTAATGAATTTGTAGTACTGTGTACTTCTTTATTTGGGTATTGGGTGCATGTGCCTATGAGTGGATCACCATGTCACTTTTTTCTATGTCTATGGCAGGATTTAATCTACCTCTGGGCTGTGGAGGGCAGCAGCGCAGCAGCTGGAACTGGAGGTTGTCGGTGCGAAGGCTTTGACCCTCCAGGTGCTCCAGCAGCTCAACGAGAGTGTTCCGAAACGTGTCAGTGCCGTACAGACGGAACCCTTCCGAGGACACTTCAATCTGGAAGTTCTTATACTGACACACAGAACGTGACTCCCTCAGGTCGATCTGGATGCAGAAAGAGAGAGTTTTTAACTGGAACATGACAAAATCATGAACATGAGACTAAAGGAGATTGAATGAGCAGCAGAAGTGAAGAGGAAGATGTTAGATTAGGAGAGAAGAAATCTGAAAAGTTAACGTTACATTAAATAAAGACAAGCAGGAAAGAACAGAGAGAGTGGGAGTGTGCAAGGAAAAATTTAAGCTGGAAATTAAACAAAACAGAGGTCTTAGAGTAGCTATTGTTTTTTAGAAATTATATCTATCTTCTATTTCAAAGAAAGTTTATATATTTCGGTTAAAGCTCTACAGACATATAAACTACATGCTACTACTTTAAAGTGCTCATATTATGCTTTTTAGATTTTTCCCTTTCCTTTATTGTGTTATATATCTTTTTCTGCATGTTATAGGTTTACAAAGTGATAAAGCCCAAAGTTCACCCCAAAGGAACTTCCATCTCCAACAGAAAACACTGTTCATGAACTGCTCCAAACAGCTCTATTGTAGTGCAGCCTTTACTTCCGTGACGGACGTGCGTCACTTTGTAACACACGTTATAATGCTCGCCTAGCTGTTAGCGTGGCACTCCCTCATACTCTGCTTCTGACTGGCTTGTAGTGCTGACCTAGCTACTGCGCATGTGCGACTCCCAACAAAGATGGAATAGAAGTGAGATGCCTCACTCTGTAGCTTAAACAGAGAGCTCAACACACAGGGTGAAAAGAGGAGCTGCAGCAATATGTAGTACAACAAAAATATGGTGTTTTCTGAAAATTAAACCACGTAAACCTATTCTGGTACAACCTCTAAATACAATTATGAACCTGAAAATGAGCATAATATGAGCACTTTAAACTCCAATAGTGAGACAATAGTATACAATCTTTTGGCTATCAGTGGTAATGTTTCTATTTGTTTGTACTCTGAAAATACTTCTAATAATAATAATAATAATATAATAATACTAAATAAGGAAACACAGCGTCTAACACCTTATGAATAAACTACACTACCTCATTGCAGACCACAGTAATGATGATGTACTGGTAGTCAGTGCAGCTCCAGCGCAGAATGTAGGTACCCTCCTTGTTGCCCTCCTGACGCAGCTTGTGGATGGCATACTCCGTGCTGGGGAGGGAAAACCACAATGAATGAGGGCAGTAATGACGTTCTATCAAATGGTGATTGAATGTTTTAGGTTATAGAAAAGACTTGTAATGTTTATTTTTTGTTAGATAAGACTGTCTGTGTCCAGTAACGTTATGTTTTTGTGAGGAAACAGGCCCATAGGTACACACACATTTACACCAATAAAACTGCCAGTACAAACCAGATGGGTCCGTGGCAGCCGTTGTTGATGTTGTGCACCACTGAAGCAGGGGCCACCTCTTTGCACAGAAAGTGGTGGGCATCCACTGTCAGCCTGAAGTAACCATCCACGAGGGCTGCAAAGGACAGAGCCTCACCCCTAGAAGCCATGTGCAACTCCTGAAAAGAAAAGAGACGGAGAGAGATAGATGATTAAAAAAAATGTTGCCATTGGTCACATAACTATGAAAATAAGCAGAAGTAGTATTCCAGGTAAAAATATGTGAGAATGAGTCATCCCATTATGGCTGTACTAAGACACATCACAAATGTATTTATTTTGATGTGTAGGTTTGAGGCCATAGCAAGACCACCAAGATTTTCTACAACTAGCGCAGTGCCTGTTACAAGTGCCTGTTTAAAATGGGTCGATTGCTTGGCCTTCCGGTGTTGCTGCTTGAAACTTTTTTTGAGAACCACCCATAGAAACAACTTCACACTCGACACTGTGCTTCCTTGATGCTTGAAATGTTTGAGTTTACTACAATGGAACATCTCCGTTCTCTCTTTCTTTTGTCTGTTCTTGAATGTACTTTAGCGAGCGACAGAGAGTGAGCTGTAACCAGCATGCCATTTGGCGGTATAAGTTAATAGGGGTCCCCTCTCAATACATTACACAGTAGAGCCTTGTGCGGAACTTTATCATTAAGCTAGGTCAGGACATGCTCAGGTGAGTCTGCAGAGCCCTGAAGCCCCGCCGCTGCTGCTGCAGAGTGATGTATGCTCGTTTATTCAGTGTAACAATAATTTTGCATGTCCAAATTGCACCAAAACGATTCAATGCACTTTCTTGGGTATACTATCAAGCAATGCACCCATTAAGTGTGAAGCAGATCGGATCAGTTCTCGAGGACAGACACACTCACAGACACACAGAGAGATTCCTTGCTTTATAGTTAGATACATCCTTTCTAAACTAAATTCTTATTACTAAAAACCTTTAGAAAACATTTGTAGAACAATGATTGTAAATGCTGGTGTTAATTATGAATGAATGAATTAGTATTAGAATTATAAGCAGGCTTCAGAATTCATATTTAAACATGATTTTGGATACTTGCAAACAACATTTTAGAAAATGTCTCGAAAAACAAAAGGTTTACAATTTACAACTTCAGTCTTAGTGTGACACTACCATGCCGTGAAATGTTGTAAATGTGCACTCACTGTCTAAAATAAAAAATGTGAAGTTAATACTGGGTTATTAATAACAGATTTGGATGGCGAAGTGACAATATGGAGTTCAATCCCACATGAAACACAGTGCTCTTTGATTTGTTTGCCTCACCATCCTCTTGTTGTCCTGTCTGTAGATGGTGACCGTCGCCTCTTTGATGACAGTGTGTGTGATCTCATGGAAGTCACAGAACACTACCCAGCTGTCATTCGCCTCTGTCTTTTTGTTATTTTTCTGTTTTCCATCCAACTTGTTCTTCTTTGACTTGCCCTTTTCTTTGGCGATCACAGGTGTCTATTTTAAAGATATACAAACAGATGTACACAAATAAATTATGAAAGAAATAAACCATCAGTATTTTCAAATAATGTAAAATATTGTCATCTGAAAATACTGCAATGACCTTTGCAATGTTTGTCATAGAGAATATGCAGCACCATCACATTTGGACTAGTAACTCACACTAAATAATAAATACTGTAACAAAATTAAGACAACTGTACTGCTCTTCCAAAGTAATTCTGACCGTCGACATCAAAATAATAGGACAGGTGTCCAATGCAGAGTCTCAGTATCACAATTCTTGAGTGGTTTTATTGAATTGAATTTAACTTCTGTGTGCATAAAAATAAGAAACCTTAACTTTAAATGTTGTTCACTTTATTTTCTGTAGAATATTCCTATTATATGCCTATGACTTGGAACTTCAGACTTGATTTAGTGAGTTTTTGTCATTTCTTTTTTAAAACCTAAAATAATGTACTCTGATTATTCTGGTGACCTTATCTAGCTTTACCTTAATCATACTTTTTCATATGGAAACATATGTTCTCAGTAGGGAGTTAATGGTATTTCTCCATTATGACGTTTGACAGTTATTTGTTACGCCAGTTTATCTGAAACTAGTGAAACGAGGCTATTATTTTTTTTAAACTCAGTTTCACTCACTGTAGAGGGCTTCTTCCTCCAGGAAATGCCAGTGGTACCAGTAACCAGGACCTCCATGTCACGATTAGTCTCCATGTTCTCACTCTTGCTCTGTCCTTGGCTCTGGTTGATGTGCCCTGGAAACAGCAAGCAAACAGCAGTTACACTTGCAGCCAAAATACTTAAAGTGCCCATATTATGAAAAAAATCACTTTTTCTGGGATTTGGGGTGTTATGTTGTGTCTCTGGTGCTTCCACACACATACAAACTTTGAAAAAAATCCATCCATGCTGTTTAGAGTGAGATACGGTTTCTGAATGTGTCCTGCCTTCAGTCTCTGGGTGAGCTGTTCAAAATCGGCACGGCTTGTGACGTCACAAGCCAAAACGAGCAGGCTAACCGCAACCATTAGCTCGTAGCGCTAATGCTAACGCTACATGCTAACGCTAGCATGCTAACGCTAGCATGCTACCTCGTTCTCAATAGCAAAGCACTGCTACAACACACACAAGTTAACCATAATCTACAAAAGAACTACTTACATGTGCCCCCTCATTTAGAAGTCTCCCAGCTAATCCTGCCTTGTAACTGACTGAAGTTGTAGAAACAGCCTTTCTTTTACTGTCTATGGAGCTAGCTAGCTGACATGATCTACATCTGAGCTACTGCACATGTGCGAGTGCAATCAAAGATAGTACAGAAGAAGAAGAAGAAAAGAGGTCTCACTCTGTAGCTAAAACAGAGACCAGCTGAAAAGAGGATCTGCAGCAGTGAGAGAGAGCGTTGCAGTACAACAAAAATATGGTGTTTTTTGAAAATTAAACCATGTAAACCTATTCTGGTACAACCTTAAAATACAATTATGAACCTGAAAATGAGCATAATATGGCTGCTTTAAATGCTGCAGTTACAGTATAGGACACAGACTGTAGACACATCTATCACCATTTGCACAAACTCACGCCATGTTTTAGGTAAATTTTGATTTCTTTTTCTTTTTTAACTGTGGGCAGAATGCCACAGGTACTCTCCATGTAAAACACACCAAACTAACACTTTCACCTAACCACTATAATCCAATACAGCTATATAGGATAGCAATAGGGCTTTAAAAATGTTTATTATAATCTGTTTTGTTGTAGAATAACAACTATATTTTGTCTCATCATGCTTCACAGTTTTAATAATAATAATAATAATAATAATAATAATAATAATAATAATAATAATAATAATAATACTTTCATTTTCTCTCTCTACAGTAGTTTTTTCTCTATTGTTATTACATCAAATCCCACAGGGATTATCTTGGTAAACAAATAGTTCTCTTTCTTAGTTATCTATAATCTCCTGTAATTCTAGTAAAACTACGTCTCAAACAAAAATCCACACTGAGCAGTTGCACGCCACAAATCTGGCACTGTGCTGAGAACTTTATATCATTACCATCCTCTCCTCATCTTCCTGAAATCTTACCATAGTAACCTCCATTGCAGACATCTCCTTCCTGCGTTACACTGAGCGAAATGGGCTCATGCAGCTCGCTGCCCAGGCCGCTGGTCAGGCCCTCCAGTGTGGCCAGGTACTTGATCTTCAAGTCGTACAGCGTGATGTTGCCGTCCTTCATTGTGCGGTGGTTGAACTCACTGAGGAATTTCTTAAAGACGTTGTTGATGCGGATGCGCGTCAGGAAGTTGCGCTGCTTAATTTTGCGGTTCAGCGACTCTGGGATGAAACGTTTGTAGCTGATGGGATTAAGATAGAAAGACAGATGGGAATTTATTAACAGTTTCTCTCAGCATTTACTTCCTATGCTTTGTGCAAGTGTTTTTAAGGTACAGAAAAATAACGTGTGACTTCTCAGAAAATATGGATTAAACAGTAGCCATCAATTAGTGCTTAAGTTACTTACTGTGGTATTTACAACTGCTTTTGTTTGTCTACAGGCTCTCTAAACTTCAAATGTGGGGAGAATTATGATTTATGGTATTATCATATTTTAAAACTTCTTTTAAATGTTGTATGCGAATGCCTGTTTTTTTGGGCAACGTGTGCATGTGGCTTGCTTAGAAAATCAATGTTTTACCTGATTTCATGGGAAGCAATGGGCATGGGCATTTCCATGGTATAGTGAGTGATAGCAAGCACAGCCATGCCCAAACATTCGTTTTCTATCTCGTGTTGCTCAGCCTCTGAGTGGGACATCCTCAGTGGAACCACGCCTGTCTGAAAGTCATGCTGGCCCTGCACAACAAACATACGTATATTTATATTTTACATAGAGACACACCAAAAGCATATTAAAACTTAAAAGCCTAAAAAGAACTCTAGAACATTGGAAATTGTAAGATATTCTGTGTGATTTGGTTCGTTACGTGGCACACACATCCTGTCAAGATGACCAAATAAAATGAAGAAACAGACTGCCTTATTTACAGGAAATTCAGAGGGATTTCTTATATTTTAGACAATTGAAAATTAGGTTATTTTGTTTGTTGTTTGGAAACATCAATTACTGGTGAGTTATAACAAATTTAAATGACAGTGGCTCTATATTACACTAAAGGGGTGCTGTCTAATGCTGACCTTAAAGCTGCACTTCCTGGTAGAGTTACATTTCCTCCTAGCTCTTGATGTTTTGAAACTCAACTGTGAAATGTGGTTGTGTTCACATGTACTTTCAAAGAAGGAAATAAATACAAATTTAAGAAAATGTTTTTGGTGGAGTCTAATCTTTTTAGCTGTTCTGTATACACACACACACACACACACACACACACACACACACACACACACACACACACACACACACACACACACACACACACACACACACACACACACACACACACACACACACACACACACACACACACACACACTTCATGTGGGCAACAATGAGAGAGTAAATTCTATCATTAGTAAATCATTAGTAATTGATTTTTTTTTCTCCACCTGGGCAAACAGGTAGTCGAGAGAGGCAGCGTCCAGTAGGGGAGTTCCTTCTGGTGTTTTCTGTGGGCTAAATCCTCCTTTGAGTTTACTGATGCAGTGTCTCCAAACTGGAGACTCTCCTTCAGTGGTGCCATGCCAGTTTCTGAAATAAAACCTCAGGAGAGAGACAAAGAAAACAAAGTTAACAGAATGAATACAGGCGTGTGCATGCAAGAAAGAATACATGGCTTTGAAAAATAACTCACAGTGGCATTACAAGGTAACATGGGTACAGGTATGGCTATGTCCAATGAATTCCAGAAACCTATTGTATTCTTGAATGCACTGAATTAGATCTCACATGTCCAGAAACTTACTAGTAGGTTTTTATAAATTATTCCCTAAAGGGAAGGAGGATGCTAGTTCTATAAATAACAAGGTAAGCCTTAAGTTTGCATTGATAGGATTTTGGCCTTAATAGAGATGCCTGCAAGCGGTGGAATTTCATAATGAAAAGTTGAGCTGAACTCTGGATCATTATATGCATGCTGCTGAACTATGGGTATACACTAAACAAAAGGTTCATAAGAGTCTGAAGCAGTGAAGATAAAAGAGTGAAATCAATAGATAGATCAATAGAGTAGTGTAACAATGACCTTATTCATACATTAGCTTTGTCTGTGCACAGAGAAACAACACAACAGGACAAGCTCTATAGACACCTGCATTATGTGCAACAATTAAAGTGTAAAAGAAATGTCCATGACTAACAATTGCCCATGCCCATTTTTCCTAATGTTGTCATCTCCACTTTTACTTTTCATGCAAAGATCACCTAGCCAGTAAGAATGTCAGTGCTAGGCAACATGTTGCCCTGTTTTCCTGTTTTCTCTGAAATGTTGCAATTTTTCAGCGAGTCTTTGCTGTTCAGAGGATATATATCATCTCTGTCTGTTCAGCGTCATAGACGTCAGTCTATATCCTTTCAAGACCAACAGCAGACATGGGGCAGTGCACAGTAAAACAATAACATAGAAATGAGGAGAACATCTGAAAAGCATGCAAATAGGTATACAGAAATAAAACCAGCAATAAGCATTAATACTGATGGGGGACTGCTGACATTCTATAGGCCAGAGAAAAACATTCAGCAAGGTCCTGAAAATATGACGCTTTTTGATACAGGTAGGACTCTTTAAGACAGTGCTGGCTGTGGGCGGAAGCCCATAGAGGACACAGGGAAAACATTCTAACTTCACACAAAAGCCAATAGCTTTTTGGGACAACAAAGTTACCCATAAGCTCTTGGTACTCATATATTTCAACAACGATAGGATGGATTGCCATTACAATTTTGTACAGGCATTCATGGTCCCCCAGAGGATATTTAAGATAAGATATTCCTTTATTAGTCCCACAGCGGGGTAATTTGAAGTATTACAGCAAGCCAGCACTTGGCAGCACTTGGCAGCTCCTTCAGTGACTGAGTGCCCTGAATGGGGAAGGCTATGTTGTCCATTAGGACACGGAAAGCGTTACTGAGGTCTGCTGAGATCCGTCGGATGACACTAATGGCGTTTTCTCCATTACATGGTACCTGCTCGACTCGCCTCGACTCTACTCGCCTTTTTTGGTTTTCCATTACGAAATAAAGTCCCTGGTACCTGCTAACAGGTACTCTTTTTAGTACCACCTCTGTCGAGGTTCCAAGCGAGCTGAGGCGATACCAAAAGGTGACGTGAAAGCGACAGACGGGGGTGTCCTGAACAAACCCGCCATTTTTAAATAGTTTAGCCAGCTGTTTTTTTGCTCCAGCTTCATTTGAAACAAAATGTGTCTTCTGGCTGTGGCAACAACAACACACCTTCGACGTTCTGTGTGTGTGTCACGTTAGGTCACGGCAGTTTACTGCGGCGCCGCTATGACGACCAGCCAAGCTCGCCTCACGCATGAGGCGGTACTAAATCTGCAATGGAAAAAGGAGGACGGGGCACCGCGGCCGAGTCAAGCCGAGCCGAGTAGAGCTGGTACTAGCAGTGGAAAAACGCCATTAACGACGTGTACCCCTTTAATGATATTCCAATCAGCCTCAGTTGTGTTTTGTGTTTAGTTCAATTTAGCAAATGTTCATGCTAGCACACTAAAATAAGATTCAACAAGGTAAACATTATACCTGCTAAATATCAGCATGATGCATTGCCATTGTAAGCACATTAGCATGCTGCTGACAATAGCATTCAGCTTTAAACAATGCTGTGCCTAAGTGTAGGCTTATAGACCTGTACATACTTCTAATCCCTGTGCGTGTGTTTAACATTTGTTTATGGCAGACTTGACCACAATGCCCTGCTTGTTTGGCAGACTGCACTACAGAATGCAAAGCAGGCTGCAGCAAAAAACATGTACACACAAATATACAGCACACGCCACAGTTAGGCTCCACTAGCTACTGTTAAAGCAGAGCACAGAGAAAGAGGAAGTGCAATTGACACCACAGTAATGTTTTTATTTTCCTCTTCGTGAAATGCTACCTAACTTGTCGAATGGATTCTCTTCAGAGGGACTTAACTCTCTTCAAATGAATCCAGTCAGACACAAATATGACATTGCTGGTGTGTCTCATTAAAACAACTTTCTCTACAAGTATGTCTCTTATTGAGTCAAGTATCAAGTTCTACTCCACTTTTTGCATTACTTGTAAAAGTTGTAAGAAGTCAGTGACTCACTGCCAAATCTAATTGCATTCTATGCCTTTTCGAAGATTCTATTAGTTTATGGCCAGAGGTTTAAAACAGCCCTCTCTGAAGAGCTGCTAACCTTCATCTTTCGCTGAATTCCAAACAATGTTTGAGCTATACTTGGCAGTTTTCTCTTGTCTTTCCTCTTATAATGCCAAACTGAGAAACAAGATCCAACAAGCCTGTGGAAACTTAAAGAATGTGTCTCATCTCGCCAAGCCACCTAGTTTGCCACAATATGATATGACCAGAACTAAAGTACTGCTGATTCATAACACACACCCACAACATTCAGCAGAGTGTTTTCAGATAATGCCAAGGATTTTATGGTTTTATGAAATGGTACACACGTTAGGGATATGCACTCCAGATTCCTCTGATGGCACAGACAAGTGTAAGGGCCCTATTTTAACAATCTAAGCGCACTGCGTGTAGTGCCTGGCGCAGGTGCGTTAAGGGCGTGTACGAATGCCCTTTTGCTAGTTTAACGGCGGAAAAAAGGGTCCGTGCGCAAGGCGCACGGTTCAAAAGGGTTGTACTTAGTGTCTTAATTAATAATAGGTGTGTTTTGGGTATAACGTGCAATAAACCAATCACTGTAATTTCCCATTTCCTTTAAAAGCCAGGCACGTTTGTACCTTGGCGCATTACTATTATGATCGCAGATTTGCTAAACAGGAAGGAGAGATTTCCAGGAGAAGAACCTGATCTGCTTGAAGTGAAAGCACGCGAGCAGATCATATCATAATACTATTTCACATTGTAATATTTTTAATATTTTGCATGTTTGTGTGCTGTTACCCTGTGCGTGTAACAAGCATAGTGTGTGTGCGCTGTGCACAAGCCTAGGCGCATTTTACTAATGTGCTGTTAAAATAACAATGAAATGCTGCGTTATTGACTTTAGACCAGGTTTTTCCGCTGCCTCAAGATAGCAATACTATGTCTGTCACGTCTTAATGTAATATACAACCTTTAAAGCTGACAGTTATAGAAGTAATAAGTATAATAATAATCTTTATTTACATAGTACCTTTATTTTTTTAAAGATTATTTTGGGGGATTTTTATTTTTATTAGATAGTGCAGATAGACAGGAAAGGGTGGAGAGGGGATGACACCCAGCAAAAGGCCACAAGTCGGATTCAAACCTGGGCCGCTGCCAAGGGCTCAACCTACATGCAGCGCACACTCTACTGAGTGAGCTAGAGGTCGCCCCACATAGTACCTTTTGTAACAAGGTTACAAAGTGCAGTAATGACTTTATTTCACTCGTTGCTGGTTTCGCTTGTTACTCTTGTTATTTCCATACAAGCAATATAGCATTTAAAAGGCAACTTTTATTTATTTATGTATTTTCTTTTTAAATGGAGTCCAGCGCAGTGCTCACTCCACATAAAACGCTACATTACATTACTTCCAGCAAACTTCACAGCGAACAATGAGGGCAAAACAGCATCACTGATCTGTTTTAACTGAGTATTCTCTGGTCCAGCTCAGCTACAAACACAAAAACACCGACTCCGTCAGCCTGTTCTGTTCTGTTCCTGCGTTGTTCACTACTGAGTCTTTCTGCTACCGACAAAGTTATCTTCACACCTGTTCAACTGATTTTAGCAGTTTAGATAACACACTTGACTGTCCTGCTGTTACAGACATGAACAAACCACAGACAGTTGGACTCCCGGCAGTGTGGCGCTGCAGAATGAATATAGGGGAAACACAACAGATATGCTGTATACTTAAAAAATACATATTCTGGCCTGGTGGGGATTCCCGTTGGCCTGGCAGCCTGTCAGTCCTGTACAATTGTAGGGGAAACACTGGACCCATATAAAGAATGATAATATAACAATATTTCGAAAGTGTTAAGGTGTAGTTAATTCTGCTTGCAACACATTTTTAAGTACACTCAGAAATAGACAATTACTTTCTAGACTATATATACAACACTCACTATGTTCCATTAATTTTCCACCAATTGTTGCCGTGGTACATGTCATAATGGCAGCAGGATAAACGAAGTAGCTCTGGCATCTACCTTGCCATGTCTTTCAACTCATTCTGGGGACTTCGGCAGCGTTACCAGGGATGTAGGATATGTCATACCTCTAGTGTATTCACAGTCAGTCACACAGTCTCCTCCAAATTGGACACAGCCCAGAAGGAGGCGCAATGGAAGCATCCTGATCCAAATTGGATCATTTCAACATGGAGGAACAGCACTTCAAGCAAACACATTTCAACCACTTGAATCCCAGATCTCTTCTCTGGCTCACTACCCAGACCTCCTGGACCATAGATGGAGGGTTGATATGTAGATCGTCTGGTAAGTAAAAGGTTTTGCTTTAAGGACAGGCTCCCTCATCACTACCAGCTTGGTACATAAATCAAAACACATCTGTTTAAAACTGCCTATTCCACTTGTTGTCAATTGCTCTGCCTCTTTCTGTTGGTGTTGTTGTTATTGCTGTTGTATTCTTTATTTTTTGCTGTTTTTAAATGTCTTATGTATCCCTGTACGGTGTCCTTGAGTGCCGAGAAAGGCGCCTTTAAATAAAATGTATTATTATTATTATTATTATTATTAAATCTACTTGTTGAACTCACATACCATGTTATATTTGAACTCTGTCACACAAGGCAGCACCTTGCACTCACTTCGAAGGGAGAACTCCAGAGTTTTCTGATAGAGTATCATGGCCTCCGACTTGGAGGTCTTGGCTCTCATCCCAGTTTGTGTTCACAGAACTACATCATTATCTCTGCAAGAAGCAGGGATGCAATCCTGAGATCACCAAACCAAAAACTCCATATTAGGCAGGCTGTTTCTCTCAAGCACTCCCTTCCTAATTTTTTTGCCGTCCTCCACATGACCATTTAAGTTCCATGGCAGAACTATAGTGTCCTCAGAAGGCACCCTCTCCAGTAACCGACTGTGAGATACCAAAAAGCCAGATACTCTAAATTGACAGTTAAAGCCTTCCTTTCTGCGGCACTCTTCTTGTTTGGGAAAAGAAGCACACATGCACCAAAGGGCTTTCTCACACTCCCCAATGGGTCCTCTCATCCTGGAAAATTTCAGACAACAAAACAGATCTGTCCCTATCCAGGAGATTGGCTCCAGAGCCTAAAACTGAGCTCAACTATATCTGCTTAAGGGGTGGCCTGCAGGCTGGTTCGCTATGGCACATGGTTTGTTTGGTATTGCTCCACCTCCTGCTCCTCCCCCCAGAAAGAAACTTTCCACATCCCAGGAACCAGTTTTATAAGTCAGTAGTCAGCATACCAAAGTTCCTGTCTTTGCCTGCAAGGTGCCTCAGTATCAGAAGCTTTTCCTGAGGTGGGCATTCCACTAACGTCTTTAAATTGTATTAAATAATACTTCCACTATCTTCCACTTAAGACTATACTACAATTGAAGTGGTTGACTAAAAAAACACAGTTTGTTTCAATTCAAGAAACTGCTTTATGGAGATAAATGGCAGCTATAAAACTCCAACGTAGTCTTACCTCATGCGATAGTGCAACTTGACACTGGTTTCATCTGTGATATTGAACTCATAGTTGGGCGGGTACCACATGCCAGTTGTGTCATCGTAGAGAGCAAATAGGTTATGGCACAAGGGAGAGATTGCTGAGAAGGGAAAGAGAAAAGAGGAATAAAGATCAATATTCAGACCAATTGTTGCATTGGAGTTGAGGCTGACACGCAGGCCTCTGTCCAAAGAGAGGAGTTAGGAGCAACAGCAAACAATCTGCTAATAAAGCAAAACAAACAGTAAGGTCTACATGCTCCACCATATCAATCATACCTGGTTACAGTGTATATTTTTATACTTCGGCATAGATGAAATATAGGATCCTGGTTTTAGAGAACACTTGCAAAATTCTGCATTTATTGTAAGCCCTCAAATGCCTGAAATGAAAAAAAGACTATTTCCATCTTACTCCACCTAACAGTCAGCTAACCAGTCAGTTAAAATGACTAATGGTTGTGAAGAGAGGAAGAGATACTTCTTCTAAGAGCCCCAAGAGTGGCACTTAGTCTAGTTCTACAATAACTGCTATATGGCTTTTAAACTGTGGTTGCAATTGATTTGCAATAGTGCCATGTACTTATGATTGTTTGGAATCTAATGCATTTTATTTCACATGTTGACAGCTAAATGGCAGCACTTAGAAGTAAGGCAGTAATAAATGTTCATCTGGATTTGAGAACAGTAACAAACAGGGAGAAGTTATCCTCTGTAAGAGTGTAGTTTAATACTCTGACATGTATTCCTCTCTGTTAACTTTGCAATGACACATTCCATGGCGTTAATCAGAGACAAAAGAGCAAGAGCAGAACCACTTAACTTTATGGTTGAAAAATAACTTGTTAAAGACGTTAATGATTTTGCCCAATTGTTACAGAACAAATTATCCTTATTACCTGTCAGGTTGGCTGGTGGAAGAGACAAACCTGATTAACCTAACCCTAACTACAATAAATATCAGTGTTAGAGTACTGCAATTTATGAAACATTCTTACATCTACCAATCTATGTAAAATCTCTAAAGAACATCTTGTCATCACCACAGGAATTACAAAATACCTAAGGTTTTATTATCAGGTATACTGTATCACTAAATACCCAACACTGAATGTATTGAAATCAGGTTGATTTCTCTTTGGTTCAAGTTAGTTCTAAACTGTATTATTGCATTCTATCCGAGTTTTTGCATTAGTGCTGGTCATTTAAGACGTTTTCTTTCCAGCTGGACCTTTCCTAGTGTTTATATGTCTCTCTGTCTACATGCTATAAAAGTATTATTTTACTTTAAAAAAATGTCTGTCACCTTCACTACTTGACCAAAGCCAAACCTGCAAACATCATCTTCTAATAGTATGTAAGAGTGTGTCTATATCAGAGCCCAACAGATACAACAGTAACTTAGCTTTACTACTGGTTATCAATCATTTTAAGCCTAACACAATTACATTGAAAGAAGTAGTCTACCGCTGGAAAGAGGATGTTTTCATAAAACTGGGCTGTCTGTGTCTGTGTCGAATGGCACAAACAAGAAAGAAGCTTTTCCTACCAGAATGCAAGGTACAGGACTAAGATGTAAACCTGGTTATTTTGTTATCTCCGATTGATTTGCCACATAACAGTAAAATCTACATAACATCCTTCATTGCTGCCAATAAACAGAGACTATATCAATAAGCAGAGTAGGTAATTCTTAATGTTGCCAACTAGCCAACAGCTCAGTCACTCACAGCATTTCTTGGCAGCATCCACACAGAGCTCCAATGCAGTGTAGCAGCCTTTGAAGTACTCTAGCTGGTGCACCTCCGGTGTGTAAAAGTGGATTTCCAGGCCCCAAGTAGAAGTAGGAGAACAGGAGAGTTGGGCCCTCTTACTGGACCTCCTCATCTTCCCACAGAGTTGCCTGCTCAACTCCATCGCCCACAGAGTTGACATTCAGACACTGGATAAGTGAAGTGAAAAAGAGAAATGGGGGAGTGGGAATGTTATGTTAAATGTTTTGGCTTTCATACTGTGTACACCAAAGTAAGCTTTGCATTCAACTCAATTAAGGATGTGACAAATAAAAAATACTAACATGGGATATATCATAATTCATTTTTCTCCTATACAAAACTTTAATTTTGATATTCAGTGAAATGGTAACATCATATACCCTGTAATTGCTACTAAGTAGCACTACCAGCATCAATCAACTTGCATTTTTAATGAAAGACGTTTCATTAAAAAGGATATTTTGTAAATGTATAAATAGCTTTTTATACCAAGTTCACTGGAATGAGCGTACGTATTTCTAGTATGTCCCACCCTTATATTTTATATATATTATACATATTTTATATTATTATATAATTGACACTTTTTGAGGAAACGGGTGACCAATGTTTAGTTAACATAGCCAATCAAGTGTCTAAAAGGTGTGTTACAGTGTGATTGTGACCTCAGCAAACAGTTGACTGATCATTAACCTGATGACTCATATTAAATACAGTGCAGAGTCCCAACACACAAAAGCACACAGGACAAAGTGGTGTTCCACTATAATGCGAGTGGAATAACGTCAGCCTCTCAACTGAGCTGATGACATCAACATGGAGGATAGATCGTTGCTGCGCATGGGCTGTGAGGAGTCTGGGTTTCACTACAGAATGAGTCGAATAGCCTGTGTTTATGCTGGCTGCTAAGCAAAAGCAGCATGTCAACAGCAGCAGCCGTGAGTCCTTGTGTTGACACCACTTACAGCTACACCAGCATAACTAGAAAAACACCAATGATAAATCATTGCATAGGCATCTATTCACACTTGATGTCACACACATAAGCGTGTACACAAACATAAAAAGAGGAGGAAAGGAGTTGAAAGAGATAGAGACACACAGAGACACTGCAGAGCGCGTGACAGACTGATGAGGATACATGTTTGTTTGTCTGTTTTATCACTGTTCCTGCTTGCCGTAACTCCTATTAACTTCATATATTAAGATGACAAATAAATAACATTTAATTACTGTACTTTGGACAGAGAATTATTCTACCCTGCATCCTGTTTAACACAAACTTAACTGATCATATTTAAATCAACTGCCAATCTGAGCTTGCTTTCATACGTTTTTTTAATTTTTATTTTTTTTAATCGTGTGATCTCATGTGCCAAATCTCAAACATAATCAAGTCTAGGCAAAGTAGTGAGCCTGGCAAGTGGGATATCTTTTAACAGTCATCATTTCCTTCATTATTATTTATTACAGCTGAATTTCTTGAGAAGAGATTTTCAATGATTCATCCGTCTGCCATTTTCAGTGAGTAAGTTGATGAGTTATTGTGTCGATTTCTTTCTACGTAAATTAAAAAGAAACACTTCTGAATGTCACTACAGTTAAATGTAAAAAAAATATCTTTTATATAATTGGTGTGGTATATTAAGGAAGATATCTTTAACAAATTACATGATCAAGACTGGTTGAGACTGGATGTATTGAACTGATGCCAGTTTCACTTGAGTATTGCTATCATTAAACAACATGTTTCCCAAGTCTACTTCAGCTGAAAAAGATGTTGACAGTTATTCCCACTCCCACTCAGTGATGCTGATTTGCCAGGATATAGTAAATAAATAGTAAAAATATAGTATAAATAGTAAAAACAAATACACATCTCAAAGCTGGAACCAGAGCATTTCTCCCATATTCTCCTTAAAAAATGACTTAAATGATAAAGCAATTGTGAAAATGGTAGTAAAAGTTCTGTCGATAAACAAATCTATTAATCGTCTAATCATTTCATATTCAGCTACTGTATAATTTTGTAATGTGCATGTTGTAGCTTAGATCATTCTAGGAAATTTGACAGGGTTTGGTAGCTTTGGTGGAATGGACCTGTTATTATTGCATAATCTGGCATTTGTAAAAAAAAATTAACAACTATATACATATGTATGTATGTTGGTTGGTTGGGTGGTCCAAAACAATAAATACTACACCAACAAACAAATAAGCTCTTCTGCATCATTTGCATCAATATAGAGTTTCCCCTGCCTATTTAAGTCTGAGCTAGGTAGCTTATCTGCAAAGTTTAGAGAAATAAACTAACACAAGAATATGTGTGTTGCTGAAGAACATGGGGGAAAAAAACCTACCTATTGTACGTACTTTTCACACAAACCCCTTCCAGTAGAGACAATTGTGTATGACTTTTATTGTGTCAATGGGAAACCCTGGCTGACAACTTATCATAAATGACTTAGGTGTTCTAGCTTAGCACTTCAATCATTACATCCCAAATGCCAAGACAAAGTGAAAAATATATCTATCAGTCTTTAGTCTGAGTGTAAATCTATTCATTTCAACACAGTTGACTGTAAAGGCTACAGTAGCAAGCTGGACATAGCTTAACCCTAATTACAATATGCAGAAAAATTATTATGGAATTTTTGCCCAATGACGCCAAAAATAAACTGCCTACCACAGCTTTAACTAGGGTTTAGTCAGGGCGACCTCTAGCTCACCCAGTAGAGTGTGCGCCCCATGTAGGCTGAGTCCTTGGCATCCCCCCTTTCTCTCCCCTTTCCTGTCTTCAGCTGTCCTATCAATTAAAGGCCATACAAAGCCAAAAAAACCCAACAACTAGTGTTTAGTCACATTAAATAATGGACTTGAGGTAAGGGTTTTATGTTTGTTCACTTTTAGACACAAGGAGAGAGTTTGGACTTATTATCTTAGTACTTTAACACCATCTGGTACTTCTCATTGATGTGTTTTTTGCATGACACCTATTATTTTGAGTATATTACAACCAGTCTCCTTCTTGATCTCATGTTTTTTGCACCTTTTTAAATCAGTTTCTGTGATTTTTGTCTGTAATATGGCTACATTTAGCTGTGCTGAAATAATGTCAAAAAACTGATCACTGCTTGGCTGCAACACTGTGGCTCGCGTGCATGCTGAGCAAGGACATCCCCCTAAATGTCTGAGCATTATTAAATCATTTAACCGTCATCCCACCAGGGGGTTTTCAGTACCTGTTTTTGATTATTCAGCACCCATGTAAGCAAACTGACGTTAAGTGTGTACATTCATTATCACTGCATTATTGGTATACCTCTATCGATTAGTCAAAGTCAGGACACAGCCATTCAAAAGCTGAAACTATATTTAAGGGGATGTTCATTAAATTGACTTGTACTATTTTGCAGCAAAAAAATAAACTAACAAAATCATCAGGCTAAAAGTGCTTTGATGGTCAAGGATCACATTATGGGTTCTCCATTGATTCCCTGCACTTCTTTAGTTTTCAAGGCAACAAATCTAATTCAGCGACATTTTCTATAAACACTTGAATTGAAACTTTAAACAGATGTAATTTAATTTCACTATAACCACCATGTCAAGTGCTTAAAAATTTATTTACAGTAAAGCTTTGGTACTGAATTAAGAATGACAGTGTTGTGACACCATCAACAAGTAATATCACTTATATCAACTTATCAGTGAAATTAGCTAGTGAAACATTATATTAATGGCATTTTACAAGACAATAACATTAGAGCTGCAAAGATTAATCGATTAATCGATTAGTTGTCAACTTTTAAATTAATCGCTAACTATTTTGATAATCGATTAGTCGGTTTGAGTAATTTTTTAAGACAAAAGTAAAAATTATTTGATTCCATCTTCTTAAATGTGAATATTTTCTAGTTTCTTCTCTCCTCTGTGACAGTAAACTGAAGATCTTTGAGTTGTGGACAAAACAAGACATTTGAGGACGTCGTCTTGGGCTTTTGGGGAAACAAGGATCCACATTTTTCACCATCTTCTGACATTTTATAGACCAAACAACTAATCGATTAATCGAGGAAATAATGAACAGAATAATCAACTATGAAAATAATCGTTAGTTGCAGCCCTAAATAACATCTTTTTTTAGTAGGTAATGTTAATTCCGAATAGGTACTGTAAATTCAATATTTTACGCACCTGAATTTTATAAACTTAAATATAAGTTGGTGAAGGGGGACTATGCTTAAAAAACACACAATGCCGTAATTTGGATGGGCAAAGAAATAAAAAAAAAAACATCTTGTTTGTTATAGTTTTCATTACATTTGAGTAAAATGTGCTACAATTTGTCTCACTTTTTAAAAGCCACAAATCCAATGTGCCTGAAGTGAAAATACAGTGGGCAGACAATAGGCTGCTAAAGCAATAACGTCACAGAGGCCACTTGGTTATTACAAGGAAAGGTCAACTGAGTGATAAAAATAATGCTCTTTGATGTTAAATATCATGTTATCATGGTGAACATACCAAAAGGTGGGTGAGTTATTTTAATTCATCATGTAGCATTTTAAATGTCAATTCCTTTGACTAATTTCACATTAGCCACAGCCTATGTTTGAGTGAAAAAGTACCCTTCACAGGTACACAAACTTGATATCCAAGTTCATTGGGTAAAAAAACAAACATTTTAGTCAAGTTTTAATAGTAAGAATAAAATAGCTATTAAGCCATCAAGGCTGCCACTTGCTCATTCTGATATCAATAAAATGCAGATCAAACGTAACTGTGTGGTTCAAGTGTTTTAAACAGTCTGACAGTTCAAGTTCCTGTCAAGGAGAGAGCTGCAAGAAACCACGTTCTTTCATTGTTTGAGATTCAATTTAAGTGAGTGGTGGTAATGCCAGAAACTCTGTCTCTGTCGTGTGTGTGTGTGTGTGTGTGTGTGTGTGTGTGTGTGTGTGTGTGTGTGTGTGTGTGTGTGTGTGTGTGTGTGCGTGTGCATGTGTGTGTGTGTGTGTGTGAGTGGGTGTGTGTTGTGCCCAGGAAGAGGTACCTATACTTTTGTCAACCTCAAATGTGATGTGTGAAGCCACTTCTTCATAAAATTTAGTACAATATTTGCATTACAGGTTTTCATTATCAATGAATGCATATAAATCCAATAGTCCAAGGTGACGTCTTCAAAATTGTTCAGTCAGACCACCAATCAAAAACCCAATAGCATTATGCAGTTTACTATCACAGAAGAGAAAAAGAGGAAATTGAAGAGAAAAACAGAAAAAAACTAGTCACATTTGAGATGGGATGCAAAAGTGACACCTATGATCAAAAGAAATTCCGGTTAACCGAATAATAATAAAATCTAATAATATTACTTAAATCTATCTTGGAGCAGGGTCCCTGTGGCCCCTGTGGTCCCCTTGGCCTAAAAACTAAAACTAACAAGTTATGGTTTCACTTTCCGTTCCAGACACTAAGCACAATGGAAGAATAAAGACGACTGGCTATTTTTATAAAGACATTTCGCTTTCTCCACTTTCAATTTTCGAGACCGTTTGGGAAAAATGTAATAATAAAAAAATAAAAAGCCTTGAAACACGCACTGTCCTTGTCAATCGTTTAATCCAGTATTTGTCTTGAGAAAGTGTCAAACTTTTTCTACAATAGTAGGCCCTAGTTTGTAACAGCGTTGTTTTTATTCCTAATATTTCCTACTCACTCTGTTCACTGTATATTTATAACATGCTTTATTAGGCTAGCTACATTTGAATCACACTGTAGCTACATCAGCCCAGCATCTATCTGCCTGAATTGTGCCATTGAACATGGATGGAGTCATTGCTATCATGCCAAGCGGACAGGACGTTGGCTGACATTAGCCAGTTATTTAACTTAGCTAGCTAGATGGTCAAGGCAAACAACGGCTGGATCTTTCCCCACTTGACAACAACGGGGAAAGATGACAAACAAACTGGTGTGTTAAATAGACCAGACGACAGATATTTGTCTCGGTGGGAACATTTCATAAGCGGGTATTTACTCACCTCGCGAGCTTAGCCAGACAGCTGGCAAGTTACTTCCGTTTCGTTCAGTACATTAGACGTTTCAACCAAGTTGTAGCTCCTCTCTAGACGGATTTTAAGTATCGTTTGTCGGCTATTTGATTCCAAAACTTACCAAGAAAAATATCTAGTATCCAGAGGGAAAAAAAAATATGGATTTTGTTGAAGAGCGGATACGCAATCCTCCTCTGTTCTTGCGAACCCTTCCTGACAAGTGTCGGCCCCTTTCCCGAAAACAACGCAATGGCCTGGAGAGCTCGGTAGCTTATTGGCTGTTTCGCCCGTCACTCAAGATGACGAAATTAACTCTTTGCTGGGCCCAGGCTAGACAGTGTGAGCGTACGAGGGTTATTCTTTCCAACACAGTCAACCGTGGTTCAACCCTGAAAGGGTTACGTGTGTTTTCAGTATTACTCATGTTGTGGGGACTGAAATGTATTCCTAAAGAAAGGACGTAATTCCCATTTGGAAAAAAAAGGTAGCCCCCATGGTTTACCATAAAATTAAAAAGGTTTTTTTTGTTTTATTTGTGTCAAATGCTGTTACCAAGGTCAAGAATGAACATCATATTAGATTAAATTCAACTTTATTGTCATTGTACAGAGTACAGGTACTGAGACAACGAAATACAGTTTAGCATCTAACTAGAAGTGCTAAAAGCAGTAAAGTGCAGAGTAATGTACAGAGTAATATACAGAATAAAATATAGAATAAATATGGATATGAATCAACAGTAAGAGGTACGAATACGCTAAGATACCGTATGAACATAGTTGGCAGTGCAGGTAATATAAATACAACAGCTGGAGGTATGATATGATTAGGGTGTATACATACATATAGAGCCAATATGCACAGTATAGACAATGGTATTTGTCAGTCTTAATTTTAATCCAACAAGTCTTTAAAACGCCTAGGAAAAAAATTGGAAATTTGAACATCTATATGCACTGGTGGAATGGAACTAAGTACATTTACTCAAGGACTGTACTTAAGTACAGATTTGAGGTACTTATTACTATACTATATGTGAGTATTTCCATTCCAACTTTATACTTACTTATACCATAACATATCAGAGGCAAATATTGTACCTTTTCCTCTACGAGCCTACATTATTTATTATTATTATTATTTATTTATTTTTACAATTTTTCATACCCTTCCGGCAGTAGAAACCATGTATCTCCAAATTTGAAAAATGGGTTGAGAAAATTCTTCTACTTCTTAAGCTAAATAAACTATTTAAAACCCCTCTTAGATTAGCTGGAAGAAAATGCATTGTCACAAAGCTAAAAACAGGGCTGTTTATCTGACATCATGAAGAGTTGCGTTTTTAGAAATAGGCTGTTCTCACAGAACAGCGACACTACAAACATATAATAATCCTATAGAATAAGATGCATTGCTGTATAGAATCTACCCAATAAAGTTAAAAAGTAAGAGTTAAAAGTAGCACAACCTTAAAGATCTACAGCAGTAAAATGCAACATACACATTAATGCAGCAGTAATATTAATCCTAAATACATATAGTTTTTAGAGAACATTTTACTGCAGAACAATTAACTTGTGATACTTTGCTGACACTGCTTATATGCTTTTGCTTAAGTAAGGTTTTGATTGCAGCACTTTTGTAATGGAGTATCGCAGTGTGGTATTGATACTATTACCTGAGCAAAGAATCTAAATACTTCTTCCACCAAGGTTTTTTCACACTCATGGACTTTGCAGTTGTGCACACCTTCTGTAGCAGGTAGGGCAATCATTCATCTTTGCCATTCTGTAGGTGGCACAAATGTAGGTAGTTCCTTCCAGGTCTTTGTTTGAGCAATCTAAAACATCTTTGTGATTGTGTTTCCCTAACCGAACAACATGTAATCATAGACTGGGTTTGCACTAACACTGCATGGTCCCCACCTCTTGCAAATTTGCATAACTGCCCTTTTGGATGTGGTTGTATACTGGAAACTGTGAGAGCATTCCAGTGGTGAATCACTGTCAATTATCCTAAATGTGTTGAGGTATACCACACTTCATGTCTTGCATCATGGAATTATGTTGCATGTTATGTAATATATCAGTTTCTGCTTTTAAAGGGACATTTTAACAAAGAGGAAGGATCAAGAACCACTGACAAATCAGTCGAAAAAGTGTGTGACAATATGTGACCGATTCTCTCCTAGGAGTCAGCAGACTCTGGGTGATTTCACTAAAAAACAAATAATAGAGTTTCCCCACTGACATGCATACTAAAGATTAAAGAGACAAAGTGTATATATTAACATATATTTTTTTTTATAATGGCTCTGTGAATGTGGAGAGAAAACTAAGTTAAGTGACTTACATAAGTTTAGGATAACACTTAACCTTAACTTCCCCTATTTAGCATTTATACACAAACATTTAATAGATGGCTAAGATGACACTGTAATATGTTTGTACGCAGCTACAAGGACATTTTAAGTGTTTATTTGTGTGCAGTGTTTGTCTGCAATTATAACTTTTCCAATGTAGACATATTCTATGTAATTACAACAATGTTTTGCTGTATTATCAGTGTATACACCAGCCATGGCTATAGGAGTTACAGTATAGTTGCTGACAAATGCATTCATTATATCTTTTGAATTTTCTCACCTTTTTTCACACATCAGTCCTCAATGTGTAGTGGTCAGTGTCAAATACAGTTTTTCTTAAGCTGTTGGTGGATACTTCAGTCCAAATTACATCAGCCCAGCATTTATCAATTGTAATGACTATCGGTGGATTGTTGTGGTGGGTTAGGGAATAGACAGGGACCTGTGTGGGGATAAAGGGAAAACTACTTTCTTCCTGCAACAAAAGAACAAGGATGTGAAACAAAAAAATGGGTGGTTTATTTTAAGGGAGGGACTTCCCATGCCACATCCCAGTAAACATATATTACCTTGTATTAAAGGAAGTAAGACAGAAACTCACCATAATCATGGGTTGCAGGTAGAGTTTTGTTGTTCAATGTACAGTAGTTGGTTTCACTATCATTAAATTTAGGGGATTTGAATGCCTGGTCTAATTTAGAAAATAGCGCTTTTAAAAAAATCCTCACTTGACTTTTCATATTTCATTATCCAAAAATATGCTTTACCACAAAGTATGTAGAAATCGCACGGTGAGTCAGAAAAACATGTCAATCAAGGCGAATCGAGCAGATTGAGGTTAGAGACAAAAACAAAACATGTAGCATGACTCTTTGGGGATTTCCACAGCAGCTACAGAATGTACCCTTTGAGTAAAACATTGTAAAGACAGGTGCAGTGACCTGTGGTTTATCAGACATGAGTCAAAGTGCATGTATTATTCAAAACAGGTTCTGACATGACAGATCACAGTAAAAGTGTTTTGTTCTGTGATGTATTGACATCACATATTGAACATAACATAAAATAACAATGACATAGCAATTTCTACCAAAATGGAGACCGCGGCTGTCATTGATGTGAATCATACATAGGCATACATGCAAATGGACTGCATTTATATAGTGCTTTTCTAGTCTTAATGACTACTCAAAGCACTTTTACATAGTACAGCATCATTCACATGCACATTTAGGGTTCAGTGTCTTGCCCAAGGACACTTTGACAGGGCCAGGGATCGAACCACTGACCTTCCGATTGGTAGACGACTGCTCTACCACCTGAGTTGTGTTTTCAAAACTGGATTCAGCCAAATATGTTATGCTATATTTAACATGAATCGTGACAAATGAGCACTACATCAACTATGCCATTGAAATATGCATATTTCAATAACAGTGGGACTATGGGACAGAGCCGTAGATATTGTTATTTAGACCACAAAGCACATCAATAATAGATCTTTAGCTCCCTCTGTTGACAACTTGGAGCAACCATTCAGGACTACCTTCTGCTTCAGCCTGCAGAGCAGTGCTCCCAGTAAGGGACAACTCTGTGTGGATCTAATAGTTTAGTCAGGAAAAAAAAACTTGAAGAACACACTGTTATTCTAAGCTTCAGATTTATATGGCGTTAGGACTTATGTTGCAATGCAAGGTTCATTAGCATAGAGCCATCAGGCTAGACTATGATAAAGAAGACACACTATGCAGGAAATTAGGGCAGATGGTTTTCTTTGTCAAGTTTGCATGATGTACATTAGTTTTATTGCTAAGTGGAACTTTCCTTGCAATGCTATGTAAAGAGCTGTCAAAAAGCATTCAATGTAATCTTAAAACTGATCAGATGGAGACTTCAGTTACTCAATAGTTGACTGTTTCATTGTTGTAACCTTCTGTAGTTAAGATTCACAGAACATTTAAAGGCAGAGATGAATTAAAGAACATACACATTTGAATTAAAGAAATTCACTTTATTTCTTATAGTTAAGCAGAAGTTACATAATTAGTGAAGATAATACTAACTTACAGGTTTTGAGTTTCTTATACTTCAACGTACAAAAAAGGCCTAAAAGATTGTTCAACAAGGGAAAACTACTTTGTAAATAAAAACACATGGACTTCTGGATATCACATTAAGGTTTTTAAAGCAATGTACCACAATATTTTTTGTTTACATACTCACACTTGTCCACCTTCTCTTTGGTCCTCTGGCTCGTTAGCCGAACATGCTTTGATTCACTGCACTTGGGTCAAGTTGGCAGCCATCCTTCAGTTATCACAGTACTGTACCTTCGATGGGGACAGCATCAGCACCGTGATAACTGAACCAGGGCAGCCTGACAAATCTAGCAGTCCGCGGCTTTGCTCCATTCGTCATCCAACCATAATGTGTGCTCCAGGTCAACAGATACAAAGATAATAATGTTTTCCTTTTGCATTTTTTGCAGCACATTTGATGGTATCTCATTCAAAACATATGCTAGTTGTATCTCCAGCATTTCGTTTGTTTGCATAATGTATAAATACTTTTCAAATAACACACAGTAGCTAATACAATAACAGATTAATCTACAGAGTAATATTAGGCATGTTATTTAACAATCTGATACATTAGTTTTTTAAATATCCTTCCAACTAATCACCAGCAGGAAATACTTTGCCCTCTAACCATGGGATTTAACCCTTAAAGATCCAATAACATTTTGGGGAGATATAATACCATTAAAAAAACTAATTCATAAAGTCAGAGTGAAAAAGACAAAACATAAACTATATAACATAGTCTGATTGTGGGAACATAAATAAATTGTCAATGAACAATTGTCAGAAAAGTTTGGATCACAAAGTCTTAAAAGTTAAATGAGTAAGCTCACATATGCACATTAATCAGGACAATGTCATTGTATGTAATTTATTTATTTAGGCCTTTGAGATAAGGTAGGTTTGTACCAAAAGTGGTACAGTTATTGATTCTGTACTGCAAACGACAGACTCTGTTGTCCATTATATGATGAAACGTCTACCTGGGAAGGTAACCCTAACTCTAATGACAGTTAATAATGCACAACCCTGCACATGAAATTTGAACTCTACCTACTGGCTGTGAATCTGTGATTAAAAACAACATTGCACAATTCTTGGAAATGGGAGGAGGAAGCTTGCTTCAAAGTCCTACGTAGGATATTTTAACATGGTTAGTTATTTTTCTCTTTCCATATTAAAGTTTTTTTTTATATTATTTTCCATTAGTTTCCATTCTGCTGGTGCACATAGGGCTCGTAAATGTTGCATCTTATAAAACAATTACAGGTAGAAAGACTTTGTTTTTTCCAAACCTCCTTCCTGCTAGGACTTGGTCGAGACAAACTACTGTATATTATTCATACCAACCACAAGGCCGAGTGACGTCAGACTTGTTATGATTCTCCTCGCGGGCTCCGCCCCCCTCGGTGAAGGCAGCCTCTGGAGCAGTCCGGTGGCGTCTCTGCCCGACGTAGCGGCTCCTCCTCCTCGTCATCCGCCCTCCGCACTTCATGTAAACAACTCCATTAGTCCCGCTGCTCAGGGCACTGGCCAAAAAATGTTCATGTCAGAAAAGCAAAGCAACATGTGCAAAAAAAACTAAACATGGCAGAGGACAAACAAATTGTCAGGGCGGAATGCTCCGTTTGTCTGTAACAGGAGACCCTGTGAAGAAAGCGCGTCCATATTGCATAAACCCTCAATGTAAATAACTGGGGGATGGCTTATAACCTACAACCGTGAAGGTAACGTATGGGCTACAGATCAATGGCTCCGATACGCTCGAGAAAATAAGGACAACAGCAAACAGCCTACTTAAATAAGCGCTTGTTGCCGTTTTCTACAAATAGGCTAAACAAAAGTTGTCCAAAATCTTAACAACCTAATGGCATTAGGTTACATATTCGACACGCATACCTGCTTAAACTGAAAAGCGACTAAAGGCGAAATATAAGTGCAATGTTAAATATTGTGCAGCCAAACGTTAACGCCCAGCATTGCATACACGCCCCTTTTCTAGACAAAAACGAACAGCATGCTGTATGATTCAAATAGATTATAATCATTTATTCTTAATTAAATTCAGTCCGCATTAAGTGTATAACACACATTGGCTCACATACCTGCAAATTTCCCGTTTAATGTCCCGTGTTTACATGACTATTTTTAATGACGCAGCAAGACTACACAACGTGATTGTCGCCATTTTTTGTTGTTATTGAATTCTCCAAAGCCATGTGACGAAAATCATCGTGAAATTTAAAACAAGCTTCCGGGTGTGGAGACTAATACCTACTTTCGCGAGGCTAAAAAAGGTTAATCTTCCGAGTTGTTTGATGGATTAGTCTGGTAACTCCACTGACTGAAGACTGAAGGCTGTGCGCAATTTCTGACAGCTCCGGGACGCTGCCGCCGCCGTATGGCTCGCAACAAGTACAAGTTTCACTGGATTCGATCCACCCGTCCGCAAATGTTGCGCGGAATGACAACGACTCATGTGCTTTTCTGAGCCTGCTGCCAGGAGTGCAAAACCAAGAAAGATAACAACCCCATGAATAATAAAAGCTCTGCTTTGAGAGAAACACCGTCAACAAGTGGTGGAATCCAAGAACAGCCCACTTTAATAGTGGGATCATTTGCATGGTATAGCTCATTAATTTAGCCTATGTATTATTATATATAGTCTTGAAATGTCAACTTGTAAATAATTCCAAATGCTTATTACTGTAGAAGAATCATTTATATTATATATTTCCATTGCAAACCAAATATTTTTATGGGATCAGGTGACTGACACACCCTTTTCTGGCTTGTAAGTAATTAGTTGCATGGCAGTTTGTCTCCATGCAATCCTTGTACCAAGCCTCAACTTGAACTGAAGGTGTGATTATCTGATTTCCCCTTTGCAGTTGCAGATCAAAATAATATCTAGCTTTCCAAACAGACTGCAAGAGGACATATTGGTCTTAAACATTCTGCACAGAAAGGCACTCCCTTACTAAACTTTACATGTGTTGCAGTGAACTGAATTGGCTATGCAATTTTATTTTTGTGTTTTTGCTTTTTAGTATGTTGTAGCATGGAGGAAAACATGATGATATTTCTACCTATGAGTTGGAATGATACATTTTCACCTTCAAACGCCTTCTTCTTCTCCTCCTCCTCTTCTTCCTCCTCTTCTTTATTCTTCCCGGTGATATCAATGTGCTTGTAAAATAGAATCGTCACAGTTTCCTCTCTCTTAAGTGACTTAAGTAACAGACGACAGTTGCTGTTGTTGTTGTTGTACATCACTTGTATATAAAAAAACTACAGTAACCAGTTTACCCCGCAAAGTTCATGCGAGTCAGTCATCCGCATTTTTTCTGGATGATGTGCGCAGAAAAATAGGGCGTTGTGGAGACACCCTCCTCATTCATTCGCAGAGAAAAGTCTTTGTCCGCAAAGACGTAGATGGGTGTAATGTATCCTTAAGCGACCGAAAGAAAAAAAGGAAAAGGGCGTTTTGACTTGATCCGAGTCATAGAGCAGGATTGCCCCAATGTGCGCAGAGAGTGGGCTCTGTGTAGAGAACCGCAGACTCCAAAGAGAAGCTGAAATCTACATTGGCAACTATAACTTTCAAAGCTATTCAGTCTTTGGACCACTTTGATCGCTCATGTACCCAACTAACTAGGGGGTTTAAAAAAAGAGGTAATTTACTTCTTTCCCTAGCGCACAAAGAGGACAAACTAACATTTGTGCCTCCCAGAGGTTTTAAAGTTGCAGTCTGTGTTTGAGGAAGACATGGCCAAGTTATTCCGAGCTGCTATCATGGGTCCACCAGGATCAGGAAAAGGAACGATATCCAAAAGGATTGCGCAAAGCTTTGGCCTGCAATATCTGTCCAGTGGCCACTATCTACGAGAGAGCATAGCGGCAAACACAGGTAGGATCTTCCCGTGTACTTGAGCCCAAACGTCAATATTAGGGGTGTCAACAGGAAGAACCAGTCAGCAGGGAAGTCTGTGGAAACTATGCGGCATGTGGATCTTCCTCTTAATATCATAATAATTCTCACAAAAATGTAATCATAGCAAAACATGTTTGCAGAATGAGATGGTGAGATGTGCGCATTTTGGGATCCACAGTTGTTTTCTAGAAGCTCATTTGACAGTTGGCCTAATCTTCACATTTCAATCCAAGCTATAAAACACGAGACATTTGGATGACCACAAACTTAATTCTTATTTATCTGATTTCAATCTAGTACAGAGACTGTGTCCAACGCCACAATGACTCAGTGTTCACTCCAGTTAACAGGTTTTTCTTAAAATATTTCCCCAAACTTACACTTTAAACCATTGATTGTGTCTCTTACAACTTTTCATTGTAGCTACCCAACTGGAATAAATTGAAATCCAAGCATGTGCCAAGCTGATAATAAAATTGCTGTTCAGTGCAGAGAGCTTAAGTAAAAACATGTGTGCTTGGTTGCCATTTCTGAAACGTTTTAGTAAATTGCAGCTTGCTGGATCAGGTAACTAAGCCTTTTTTTTTTATTTTAAAACAAGTTTCAGGGTTTATAAACCAGTGAGATCAATATGCGTGTTTGTTTAACAAATCCACAGCAGGCTCCAGATGTTTAGTGTAATTTTGGGAGGCTACATCATTTTAACCATTTACAATCTCTGGTCTGATAGTTACACAATAACTAGATGCTCATAAGTGGTACCAAACATGCTTTTTTTTATATCAAGGCCTTGATAGATTAAACAGACCCTATCCTGTCTTGAACTTTAGAAGCACACATGCAGTGACTATGTTTACCTGGATCAGAGGCAGGTGTGCTGGTGAGGACCTACGTAGAAAGAAGCATGCTGGTGCCTGACCATGTGATGACAAGACTGATGCTGCCCAGACTGGAACACCTGATCGGCCACAGCTGGCTGCTGGACGGTATGAAAAGTTGTGTTTTTGTTTTTATACAATAAGAGTGCAGGGTCTTTACTTTATTTTACTGATGCATTTATGACACACCGGCTTTATCTTACAGCAGCCTCCATTCTTTGCCTTGTTCAATTGTAGTGAGGGAATATGTTTTTCATAATACAGCATCATGGCCAGTAATGGAAACTGCTAGCCACCCCTTAAATCTGATTGGCCAACCTGGGTGCCACCCTCCCCCCAAATCCCCAGACTAATAGTCATGTTAGAGGCCATTGGGAATGCATTTTCTACTCCTCTGCAAGCTTAGAAACATGCCCCCCAAAAGTGCCATGTCTTTTGATTCTGAGGAGGTAACTAAGTGGAAAAATACGCTCTACATTATCTGATATACCTAATCCAGTACCAGCAGGTCTGTACCTGCTCTTGACTGTCATTCCACTATCAACAGCCATAGATGATTTGCATTAGGTTCCAATCAAAGAAAAAAAAGGTAAAGATATAAGATTTTTGCCATTAATACAGGAAGAGTCCACATGTTCCCTGTGCTGTCCTGATCTATAATGCAAGTTTCACAAATAATTTTTTATTCACATTCAAGTGACCTTTGTTACAACACTTATTGTCTTATGTTGCTGGTTTTGTATTGTTTATTATTACTGCTTTAATGCTGTTCAATTGTTTTGTTGCTGTCTGTTATTTCTGTGTTCCTTTAATTGTAAAGTGCACTGAGACCATGTCTAATGGTGATTTTACAATTTAAATACATTTGATTGATTGATTGATTGATTGGTTAGTCAATTAAAAAAACAGTTTGTATGTATTTACTTATGGTGGAGATCAAGTCACTATAAAGTGATAACACCTGTAGTGATATTATTACATTCTACATGTCAATACTTTGTCAATTCTTGTGTATGTGATACATGAGGATTCACATTTTTGCCATCCATATACAAAAGTACTTTAAGTTCTTTGGAAATGGCCTCAGAATTGTGTTAGGTTAAGAAGTTGGTAACATATTTAGTTTGAGTCATTAGTAACAGAGATGATAATGTCCTGACTGCTGAGATGACAAACTCAGTGTCTTTTTCAAGTTAAATATTATCCACTATCTGTAAGAGAGATGCCAAACATTGATGAAACAAACTAGTTGGTGTTACTCATGTGTAAACCTTGAAATATGATCAGTAAACAAATGAACAAATGCTTTTTTTTTAGCAAACAAATCAAGGTTACACACACACACACACACACACACTCGCCTGCATGTATTCATAAACTGAGACAAACCCCATGCCGCCCTCCCCCGACGAACTAACAGACACATCTACGCATATATATCCTCCCTAAATATACCTTCTCTTTCCCTCTTGTATCCTTTGATTGGTGCCTTCCTGTCATTCATTTGTGGGCAGCATGATGCTCTAGTGGTTGGAGAGATTTAAAAGCTCTTTATTGACCTAACAATGGAACATACAGAGCAATTGCCAGTTTCCCCTCCAACACACAAGGAAGCAATAAACTGAACTGCATACCAAAGCATACTAAAACAAGAGAGAGAGAGAGAAAATGGCCTTAAAACTGAAGGGCCTACCTACATTTATGGTAAGCTTGCCATGTGAACACCCACCATGCTGAAGTATCCTTGAGCAAGGCACTGAATACCTGCCAACCCTACTGGTGCTGAGGTTCCCTGTAGAGATCACAGCAATGTAATTCAATCACAAATGTAATGTGCAAGTTTCATTACAGAAATGTTGGTCTATCTGTCCAGGATGAATCCTCCTGACTTTAGTGATCCCTTGACTTTTCCTCTAGTGCCACCATGAGGCTGATGGATTGCCGTGACAGTTGGTTACAGATATCCGTGGTCCCCAGAAGATAATTTAAGCTGAACTTGGTGATCACTTGACTTTTCATCCACTGCCATCAGCATGTCAAAGTTTTCACTTATCCAGTAAATAAAGATGGATTGGCACACATTCATACGGACGTTCATGGTTCCGAGACGATGACTTTGGTGATCAAGTGACTCTGTGCCATCTTGTGGGTTGGAGTGAAATGTCTTAAACTATTGGATGGATTGCCATGATATTTAGCACAAGCATTCATGTCCCCCTCAGGATGAATTGTAATAACGTTGATGATTCTCTGACTTTTCCGACCAACGTTAGGTATTCAATTTATCCAATACTTTTTATGATCAAATACCTTTAAAAACTAATGGCATTCCCAACAGTCTCATCTGTACTTTGTGTTTAGTGCTAATTAGCACGTGTCAGCATGGTAACAAGCTAAAATAAGATAGTGGCCATAGTAAACATTACCTGCTAAACACCAGCATGTTAGCATTTAACTCAAAGCACCACTGTGCCTCAGTACACCCTCACAGAGTAGCTAGCGTGACTCTTGTCTTATTATAACTGCTGGTGGTTCATCCAGGTCATGTAACTAAGGGTATTGTTTTTTTCCAGTAAGTTCATTCACATACATAATATTGTTATTATGACATGGCTATAGGCACTCTCACTGGAAAACTGGAAACAGCTTGAGTCCAAGTTTACTTGCTGATATTAGCAAACATTGATACAGGAAATGAATGGCATACTATTCATGTACAGTATGTCTTCCTTATGTTATTGACTCACAATGATAATCATAACTTCAAAAATACACATGCAACATAATCTTAAATGTAGTGTATTGAAAAATAAAGGTCATACATCAATGTATAACACTGAAGTATTCCTGGTGGCAGTGCCTCTCACATTCTATCTCTGCTCTCTGTCTAGGTTTTCCCCGGACTCTGTCGCAGGCCCATGCCCTGAACAGTTTGTGTCAGCTGGACCTGGTCATCAGCCTCAACATCCCCTACGAGACTCTGAGGGAGAGACTGAGTGACCGCTGGATCCATCCAGCCAGTGGCCGAGTCTACAACATGGGCTTCAACCCGCCACGAGTGCAGGTCTCAGAAGTCTGAAAGTTACAGTAGAGTTAGAGTGCTTGGAATATTCTACATCCTACATTCAATATGCAGTATGAGACAACTTGTGTCTAGTTTAACTTTTGAAATGAAAAAATATTCATCTTCATAGATTATGGATTTTTTGAATGGAAATGAAGAAGTAATTGTAATTTAACTTGGTAATTGAACTTTTAGTGTGAAAGAACCACAGCAGACACAAGTTATTCAAATCAGAGTTTTTTATTATTATTTATAAATCTTACAGCATGTCTGGGAACTTGTGAAAATAAGGCTATCCTGACAGCAGATGCCCTCTGTCTCCAGTATAGTCTCCAGTTGTTTAGAAGCACTATTTCTTTATTAAATAGAATGCAGATTTGAAAAAGGATGAGGAGGGTTTGATATATCACCATTACATAATAGTACCTTATGTTGACAACATTATTGCATTAGCAATGGCTGAAAAGATCAAGGTTCAAGCAGCTACTGGAAAACTCACCAATTTCCATGGCCAATGTTGATGTTATGTTCTTCATATCTTTATAATATATGAGCAACAAAAGATCCTGTAATCAACGATAATAATAATAATAATAATAATAATAATAATAATATAATGAATATGAATATGTTTGGTAATCCCCTGTGTTACGAGACTTCACTGCATTTTGAGTTCACCTTTGTTGCATGTCTGACCTTATTTTGCCTTCCTCAGGGTAAGGATGACATCACTGGGGAGCCACTGATTCAACACGATGATGACAAACCAGAAGCCCTGATGGCCAGACTGAGACACTACAAAGATGTGGCCAAACCGGTCATAAACTTATACAAGTAAGTAAATACTTCAGTCTTTACTCAGTATTATTTCTACTGGCAGCCAACAGTGTCAATTCTTGCAGTGGCATATAATCAGATTGAGATTTTATTTAGATAGATACTCCAGCAGGTAAATGGTCTTTAGTTTTTCCAACATTATTGCAAAGTATCATAATAACATTATTATCACAGAGACTTAAGATTTGGCCGCTGGAAAGAAGTGTAGTCATGTGCAGTGTTGCACATAGGCAATCAAACCCAGATGTCAAACAATAACAAAACATGGAGGTCATGAACAGGATCGTGTGAATTTGGTAGATTGGAACAATGGTCAGCAGAACTTTTTTTGGAAGTCTTGGATGCTTGGCTGAGTTACATTTTGTTTAACTAAAGCACTATGTGGCTCCAGAGGGAGCTGCATGAAGTCTGATTAATTGCCTCAAGTGATGTCACTTAAGTCAGCGTCAACTGGAGCTGAAGACTTCAAGTTTGAAAATGAAAAAAATCTGGGGGTGTGTGTGGAAGTAGACTGCTCCTCATCTCTGCCTGAGGCTAGCGGCTCGAGGCTACATTAGCCGCTACTAGCATAGCACACCCGAGTCTCCTCCCAAACTGTTGGAAGTTAAGTTGCATTGTGGGTGATGTAGGTCCCATTTTTTGACAAGGAAAAACAATGTGTGGATGCATCGATTTAGATCTTTTGTTATTTAACAGTCCATTAATATGACAATGTTATAGGCATGCAATGCAGTTCTCTTTTACAATTTAAAGACTACGCCACATTCTGTCATTTAATCAATCAATATTTCAATTTTACCCAGTTTCTCTTATTATGTATCCCTTATTTCTTCGCTCAGGTCACAGGGAATCCTGCACTCATTTTCCGGTACAGATACGGACCGGATTTGGCCTTATATTAACTCCCTCCTCAGCACCAAGATGCACATGCAGCCATCAGATTCCTTCCAAACCCAAACACCCTGACACTTTTCTGAATGAAAAGATCACAGGGACACATCAAGAAGCAGCCAGAGGATGTGGGGTGATGTTTCCACATGCAGCTTTCAGTTTTCTTAAAAGAGAGGCTTAGAGAGATGAAAATGATCAAAACTGTCATCCAACATGCTTGTTATTCAATCACCAGGTGATTTTTTTAAATGAATGGTCCAATGCAAATATTTGAAGAGCTTAGTTGATTGTGTTGATTTCTGCATTATCATAGTGAAAGGTTCAAGGCAATATCAAAACTGATCATTTTTTATAAATCATAATTTTACACAAGCACTCACCATCAAGCAACACTGTGTTTTTTTGTATCTGCAATATTTCCAATTGGATTTAAATCATAGCACATTCAGGGAAGCTGTGGTAAAACCAAAGGTTAAAAGAAAAAAGTATGTTCAAGCAAACAATATCATGTTGTTGCCTCTATGAATATACTCATCATTTTGGAGTGAAACCCTTTAATCAATAATAACTGGGGAGTTGTTACACAGAAAAAAATCATTTTATTCAAGTCAGTCTCACCACACTTCACTGAGGGCAAAACTGACATTATGCATTGTGTCTAAATCCAAAATCAATCTTGGACAGCCATTATTTGGTTCATTTTTTCTAAAACATTGTGCAAGCCTGAGTGAACCAGTTTTTATTGTGCACTGTATAAACAGCTATTCTTTACTTTTGTTCTGAAATGCTAAAGATTATTATTAGGGCTGTCAAACGATTATTTTTTTTTAATCGTGATTAATCGCTGAATTTATCACATGATTAAAATTCTATTATTTTGCATTTCAGAACAGTTTTTAAGTACATATTAACAATGGAAAGCATTTCTTGAAATGAGACAGCGTTTGCACTTTGCAGCAGTGCTGGACTTGTACAAGATTCAAGAATCCCTCACAATCACTCTACAGCACACTCTGGCTGGGATGAAGACCAATACACAGAATATAGTGCCTTCAATGCTGTTACTTTCATAAGGTTGCCTTGAAATTTTTATCTTTAAAATGTCAAAGATTGTTGTTTATAAAATGTAATGTTTTGCAGTGTTTGTTTAACTTTAAGATATTGCTGGATATTACTTTAGTAAGTAATAGGATTTGGAAGCATAACAAGGTCATATATGTAAAGGTCTTATTTTGCGGTTTGTTCGAATGTAGAAAGCACTGCTGCAGGGTGAACAGCTTGTAAAATGTTAACCTTGTAGATTTTTTATATTATTTTGTAAGTGATTTTTTTGTGAATGTTTAATATTAGGTCCCACCCTACAGAATAGCTTCTGGTCACCTGCAGTTAAAAGAAAGGTGTCATATTTTCACCTAATGGCGCAGGAGTTTGCTTTTGGCAATCACGTAAGCACACCAGTACCTAACTTGTGCAATAAAGACCAGCAACTGGGTTTTCATTGTTTTTTTTTAAGCTGTGCTAATGCTGGCTCTGCAGTACTGTAAAATGTCATTACCTGTATTCATTATGAAGCTGAGAATTAGCAAAGTACACTTATCCTCTCACATGCAAAAATATATCTTTTTTTACATTTCTTTTGTGAGTTCAGGTTATCTAGGGTCTAGAAAGAGTGGATGTTGTATGTTATACAGATTAAAGGCTTTTAAAAGATAATGACAGACCAAAGATACAAAAAAACACTGACACTTTTACTCAATAATATGTTTTGCTTGAGTAACAAAAGGATAAGATGTCCTGGGATGGGATGAGTCTGTAGGAGCAGAATATGATTTCCACTTTGGTTTCATGTTGTTAATAGTTCAGTTCAGAGTTCTTTATTTTCTGTCAAGGGGAAATTTGATTTGCTGGTGGAGGTACAAAAAAACAACAAAACAACAACACAATAAACAAGGCATAAAACATCTTTGCAGCACACAACCAACAGAGTGATTGAGAACAATTTCATTACTGAACATCAGTGAACAGTGTCAAATAAAATCCCTTGAGATTGTCTGGAAAAGTGATTTCTAAAAGTGTCACTGAGAAGGCCCAAGTGACACTAATAAAAACTGTGCAAGTTATATGCCCGTATGCAGAGGCTCAGTCCTTGACGCAGCGGCTCAGGGTTCAAGTCTGACCTGCGGCCATTTGCTGCATGTCTTCCCCCCCCCCCCCCCCCCTTTCCTGTCTACAGCTGTCCTGTCTATTAAAGGCTAAAATGCCCAAAAAATTATCTTTAAAAAACAAAGTTAACAGCTTGAATGGAACAAGGAACAAAAGAAAATGTGTGCCTGTTTGTTTTTACTCTAGGGAGCCTACAGTATATCTCCACCTAGATGGAAGAGGAGTGAGTGTGTGGTCAGAGCTTCACAAGATTGACCGTGCCTTCTGCAAAACTTGTCTGTCAAAGATCCTTGTTAGAGAGAGCTGCTGTATGCCTATTATCTTGCTGGCCACTGTAATAATTTTGGACAGACAACTTTTGTTTTGTACTGTAAGGTTGAGGAAATCAAACAAAAAGTTAAAATGGACTCAATATAAGATCTGTATAACACATAGCACAATATGCCAATCTGTGTCGTTGAATGAAAGGGCGTGGTGTCAAAGTGTTATGTGACCTCACCCTACTGCTGATGTGTAAGGATTGTGGATTTTTTCTTTCCTATTTTCAAACCATGCTGTCCAAACATGTTACATTCTGAAAACAATGAAAATATTTTCTCAAGGCTGCTTTCACTGTCATTATACTTAATCTTGTACTTGTATATGCAACAAAATGTACCTACCGTCCTACTGTATCTTATTTTGTGGGAGACTCCCAGCTAATTCATACTTTGGTTGGGTGCAGACAGGTTTCTTCATTTATACTTATACTTATAAGGATTGTTTCTCAGTCAGAACATACTGTAAGCAAGTGGGTAGTGTAGTCAGAAATTTCAACTTTAGGCATATAAAGCTCTTTGGGTTTTAAATTATTAAAATTTTGTTTTCTCAGATATGTCAAGTTTTGATTTCAGTAGTGGTCTGCCTGGTTAAAACTACACAAAACTTATCTTACAACTCTAAAGAATCTCTGATAGCCTATTCAGTTAGAAATCTAGCTTTATCTTCTTTCTTTCTTTCTTTCTTTCTTTCTTTCCAGCACACACAAAAATAATAAAAAGGCGTTGCTCCTCCCTTCTTTGCTCCTTGATCTTTTATATCATGTGAGAAAAACAGGAAGCAGCAGGAGGGTGTGCTGCTAACTTGCCATAGATTTATACGCATGCGTGTGTGTAGCCTTCATAGGGTGTCTAATCCTCTCAGATCTGTAAATAAACCCTATGTATTAGAGGTTGGTCGGGCGTGCTAGACTGTCTTACTGGATTACAGTCTCATCTGCTGTGTTTACCTTTGACAGATGGTGTGCAGCTGTAGTTTGTCCATGCATTAACCATAATGCAGATTTAGATGAGTATCCTGTGTCCAACATTTGAAATGCAGCAGATGGTGTTGCATTTTAGGGTTTTTACTATCGCCTCATGGCCACTGTTCTTATAGGAACCTTTACAAGTGTGACTCAGCCATTCTGTGACCTGATAAAACTATAATCATTCTCGGTGCATATCACCAATAGGCTATTGGTTTCTCGATTAGGCCTACTGCAGCAAATTCACATGCAGTCATCATATAGGCTATTACATATTAGCCAACATTCAACCCGTTTCGGAGGTCCATCCCAGGTTTTACCAGCTCTGACAGCTCTGCCAGGACTCGCTGAGCGGCGCAGTTTCTACCGTACAGACTCATGAACATCCACTCTTGCTTTTCCTCTTTTACGCTCATCCACATCATCTACAGATCTACCAATCGCCATCGCTGGTTTGTTGCTCATATGCCAAAATGTGAATATGATGATGCCGTACCAGGTGCTGCCTCTGTAAATGTACTGACAGGTTAACTGGGAGATATCGGGAAATCCTCGCAGGACAGTACGTCTCACAGGACGTTTAACGCTTTTAACCTTTGACTAGCAGCGAATGACAAACCAAAGGTCGGTGTCTGTGAGCGAAGCCGAGGTTTAAAGCGCATCCAAACCACCGGCACAACACGGCGCTCCCGGGGGGAGAATGATAGAAAGCGCTCTGAAAGGTACTGTCGTCTGTTTCTGTTCATTTGATGTGATTCATGGGACGTGTTTTATTGACGTAGCCTGCATCTCTCAACAGGAAAAGAAGGAGAGCATCATGATCTGTGTGTGGATGTTACATAATATAAGGCTGCCTCTGGAAATTCCCCCCCCCCCCCCTTTCCCCCACTCCCCCATCTCTGCTCGAGAGGTTATCACCAGCATGCACTTGCTCCATAGCCTACTCGTTTTTTTTTTTTTCACTTTAGGCGATACATTAATCTAAAATCATAAAATCAGGGCCTCTATGTGGCGAGATGCGCACGCGAGCAACATGAATGACATCATTTGGGTTATTTTTATTCAGTAGGTGTCGATTTTTTCACACATCCTAGGCTCCTAATGAGACATATTGGTTTTTTTCTGTAGGCCTATGATACTTATTACTGTTGCTTTATCCCTATAAATGACATCCGGAGGACTAGACTGAATTAACAGGGTGAAGGCTGCCGCTTTGATATCAGTTGGATTTTTCTGTCAGCTGATGATGTCGGTAACGGCACTTTAGGACACCAGTTAAAGGTACACATCACTCTGTCTGCAAATGATCTAAAGAGGACCGGTTTTTATTCATCAGTATTATTGCCATTTTGACCTGACTGATGTCTTTGTATCTTGATTATCAATATTATCAGAATCACAATCTTCATCATCCAGGTCTGGCTGAGAGGGCAGCTGCTCCTCTCTTGTCCAATTGCCTCACTGTCACATCGTCACCAGCGTCACGCACGTCACGTGAGCAGCTTAATGCAGCTTGGTGTGGTTTCATGCTCTGATCATCAACCATTGATTCACTTTGTTCATCCATTAAAAACATATAGGTGACATGTGGACATTTCATTTATAGTCACAGTGAAATGTAATTTAGAGCGTTATGGAATGCGATGTATTATTACACTTAATATGTGGGCGGGGCTTAGTAGAGCGACCCTTGAACATAAAGGCGTGGTTTAGCCAATAGAGTTTTTACCTCACCTACCTTAAGCCAGGGGATTCCAGGATTTTACTTGATGATTCTATTTTTGTTTTATTATTCTGAATCTGCACAGTAAATACAGTTATCAAATAAATGTAGAAGTAGCAGAACATTTAAATACTCAAGTATAACTTTATCAAAATTTTACTTTAGTACAGCACTTGAGCAAATATACTTAGAGTCATCAAAAAATATGTTCATGTTTTATAGTAGAGAAAATACAGGGACTTGGATATAAAAAAGCCTACTCAAAAATGACTTTTTTGACACATATTTAGTAAGTAAAAATAGATAAATAAATAAACAACACAGGATTAGAACTTGGGACATGTTATTAATTTCTTTAAAGCATTTAAGTTCACTACTAAATGAATAGACTATTCTATTTGCAATGCCTCTGTTTGTAATGCATTTAAAAGGGCACATGTAAAAGGGGTTTAAGCCTTGGAATTAGCAAATAAGTAAACAGGTAAATAATCTGTCTTTGTGCTCAGTACCATTTCAACAGAATACATGCTGTTGATGAAAACTGTGGTCCTCCAGTTTTCCTTCTCTAAGGTAGGCCTCCTGCCAGCTCAGTGGTAGTAGCAAACCAGTGCAGCATGAATGCCATTGTTTATCTATGAAGACAAGTAGCAGCCAATGCGTGTCTGTCATGTTTCAGTTTTTACCACGCAGAACAAGTATTCTTGGATTACACAATCTAAAATCTCACAGACACAACCACAGATTTAAGTCCACCGTCTGTCTTGTCAAGTGTGTCCTAGAGCTGATCCAGCAGATTCCTGGATTCTGCTTTAACTGTTAAGGAGGATAATGATTAATCCTCAATCTACCCTTGAGTGTGATGGTAAAAACCAATGAAGAGACACGAGGTCATTGTCAGCAAGCTATCACGTTACAGCAATGTCATAAAATGGTACCAAGCATACATGTAAAGGCTTAGGAATTCTTAAAAGAGGATTGTAAATGAATGCCTCAAATGTCATCATAAGGTCTCTTCCATTGATCAATACATAAAATACATTTTATGCCATGTTTCCATAAGCCTTTATGCAATGGTTGCCCAACACCCATAAGGGGTAAACTAGCATCCATCATAACAAGCCTAGAAATGTTGATGGAGGTCTGATGTTGGCCAAAATAATACCCTATAAGCTTTTTACGCATTTGCAAGTGAAAAGTGCAGTTTTTCAATATTTTCTTTCAGGGCTGCTTTATTTTCTCTATTTATTAATCTGCTGATTATTTTCCCAATTCATTGATTCATCTTTTTGTCTATAAAATGCCCATTATAATTTACCAGAGCCAAAGCTAAGACATTCACATTTCTTGTTTTGTCTAACCAACAGTCCAAAGCCCAAAGATATTCAGTTAACTATGATATACGACAAAGAAAAGCAGCAAATGTTCACATTTGAGAAGCTGGAACTATTGAATATTTGGCAAATTTTGCTGGAAATAATTCATAATTTCTGTCCATGGTCTAACAATGATTATACTAATTGTTTCAGCTCTATTTATGTTTTGATTGGGGTTTTTTCTCATGTGTTCATGTGTAAACCTTTGATCGTGGCAAAGTTTGTGACGTCCTTACCGCACCTGCTTGCTGCATCCTAAACAGTCACACTCATAAGGGGTAAATATTGGTAGGCACGGCTAGGACAGGAAGCTCCATGCCAACAATGGAGCGGCAGCACTTTGCGTCCGGTGATGGCGGGGGTATCTTTCCTCCCTTTTGGACATTCTGTTCCTGCTGTGCTTTGAGTCCCCGGCTGCTCTCCGAAAAGAGTTTCCCAGGCTCATGTCCTCTTTTCAAAAACCATGCAGGGTTTTCGTTGCCAGGGGACAAGGCCAAAGAACGAAGCATGCCATCAGTGGTCAGTGTTTTGTCATTCATGGATCCAGGGTCATTACACAAAAAAGTGGAGCTAAAATGACAAATTTGGAGCTGAAATTTCAAATCTGTTGGATTTTAATTATATTACAAAGAGCCTATTAACATTCAAAGCTGCTATTAGTCGAGTAGAGAAAATTCCCTTTGATGCAGAGTGAGTTTCCTTTTCCTGACAAAGTATGGTGCTGTTGTCTTGCAATGCTTTTTACAATGACAAGGCTAGGGGTCCTTGTTCATTTTCAGAACAGGACTCAACTAATAATTTTGCTGTATTGTAGGTCCAGACTCATAATTTCTTCCATATTTACCCAAGAAAGCAGGTCTATTTTAACAATCTCAAAAAAATGTTTATGTCTCTACACTTTCTCCCAAAGGACTTCTGTTATTTTAATGGATGACACTACAATTTTTTTAGCACACTTTAAACCATTATGATCTGTGCCTCTTGTACAGTACATGTATAGTCATGGTTACAGCAGACACCATCCAGCACTCATCTATATGGCATCTGTCTTCCATTTAAGTTGAGCAGTTAACTTGGCAACTATTTTGATAACCGATAAATCATTTGAGTTTGATTTTAAAGCTGAAATATCAAACATTTGCAGGTACCAGTGAGGAGTTTCTGCTTTTCTCTGTCTCAGATCATTTTAAATGTAATACCTTTTTTGATTGATGGTTGGACAAAACAAGCAATTTAAAGACTTGAAATGTTGTAAGAGGCATTTCCCCAATTTTCTGACATTTTAGACATAATGAATCATTGATTAGTCAAGAAAATAATCAGCTGATCAACTAATAAGGAAAATAATTGTTGTAGATTTTTACATTCTTTAAATGTTGTAGGCTAATTACATAATGCAGGCAATATTCAGTGAAACAACTGTAGGGTAGAACAAGTGCTATTACCATTACTACATAGGACAATCATAATTGGCTAGAAGGTAGAGGGAAATTCACCCAGAATAGGAACTGTGAAATTGGGATCCTACTCATTTTACATAGGGGCATGTGAGCAAATGTAATGACATCACATGTAAGAGTCTTACCTTTGCAACCAAAGACAATTATAACAACTATATCTATTCTATAATATTATCATACATATTTTAATGTGCAATTTTAAGGCATGCTTATATTGATATCACAAGGATATTCCAAAATATAATGGAGAATTAGTATGTAGTGGTGCTTTAACTTCATGATATCTTAATACATTTTTAGGACCTTATTTTTGTATTTCTTCTGTATTTTTTATTTTTACATGAAAATGTCCTGTATTGGTGAGCTTTAGGGAAAAAAATAAGCCTATAGCGTATTCTGATTAGAGTATGTGAATAATAGATGCAGTAATGACATGAGAGGATTGTGCGTTGGGGCGGATTTCCCCTTTACTCAGTCGGGGACTACAGCACTCAGCAGCATCAGCAGCTGAAGCGTCGTAGTAAAATGCGGTGCTCCTGAGAAAAGAGGAGGCGATAGACAGAAACAGAGTGAGACACAGAGAGAGAGAGAGAGAGAGAGAGAGAGAGAGAGAGAGAGAGGGAGGGAGAGAGAGAGAGAGAGAGAGAGAGAGAGAGAGAGAGAGAGAGAGAGAGAGAGAGAGAGAGAGAGAGAGAGAGGAGAGAGGAGAGCACCGGAAAGCACCCGGCAGAATATTTTTTTCCTTTAGAAAACAGAGGAGACCGGTCGTCCTCTCCTCCTCGGACATGTGGTTCACCCAGCAGCAGCAGTTGTAGCAGAAGCAGCAGCGGCGGCTGTGGCGGTGGTGGCGGCGACATCGCAGCGTAGCCTATACGTCTTTGGAGCTTCTTTTGTCCTTTATTTCTATTTTTTTGTGTGTGCTTCGGTAATGAGCTTGCTGGGGGCCTACAAGAAAAAGACCAGTTACGATGGCTATGAATCTTTGCAGTTGGTCGATAGCGGCGGAGATAGCTTCAGTGTCGGCAGAGGAAGCAGCAGCAGCAGCAGCGTCACACTGGCAGGCTCCAGAGCGACCACCCTTGGACCGAAAGCAGGCCCGCTGAGAGAGGACTGCAGCACCATGGACAGCTCAGGTAAGAGTACTCAACGCCTCCGGGAACTTGGATAGCGATTGCACGCCAACGTGAAGAGTGCTTGAGTATAACATGTAATGAGTTTACGCAGTAGCGTGGCCTGTAACTGTCCTGGTGAGCACAGGGGTAGCAGTGGACAACACAATGGCTAACAATAGTGAAAGTATACATTGATGCTATGCACCTCCTGGATTCCCCTCCAGGGCTCATGACTCCCAGACCCCACCTAAATGGCTATATTTGGCTATGCATGGCAGAACAGATTAAGACATGTTCTAGTGCCATTGGTTTGGTGTAAAATTTCTAAAATTGTCTGCATTATGTGTGTTCTTACATGCGGTGCTAACCAGTCCTGTACATCTCTGTTATAGGGTGACCAGTACCAAAGCATTTGACATACAGTTCAGACTAGACTTAGAAGTATGTTTAAGATATGTGTAAAGTTGGCTATACAAATTTGCATGAATGCTCATAATAATTATGTACACATATTAGCACATACTCTATTCTAGTGTCCATAATGTATTGAAATATGCAAAATTTGGAAGCAAATGTTTACAAATTTATTTTCCAGCCAGTTGTCAGTAATATAAACCACATTTCATAGCCTATTTAATATTGCATATGGGCTTTTAATGTAAAATTGTTCTACATTAGTAATCTCATCTAAGTAAGTTAAGAGAATAAATCTTGCTTCCGTTTTAGGCAGCAGAAGCACAAAATACTCTCAGTTGAGAAGTTTAGTCAATTGGCCATAAGTGATGGATTATAAAGCTAATGTATCTAATTAAAACTAAAATCTGTTTATCATTAATCTGATGACACATCCCGTAAATGCTTTATTGATTTCAGTTATAATAGGTCATTTGTTTTGACATAAATTTTGTCCTCTGGAAAAAAGCCTCTGGAAAAGGAAAAGGTTTTAAGACGTTACTACTGCGACCCTTGCTGCTGCCCACTACTACAATTACTACTGCTATAACTGTAATACTAATACTACTTAGTTTGTACGTATGTGTCATGCCAAACATTTGGCCCATCATATATGGGACACAGCTGTTTATCAAACATCAAAATAAACATCATGTATATCTGTTTAGTTTACCCTGATGAAGGGCTTTCCCCCCTCATCACCCAGGCTATCTCCAAGTAACTAATTTAAATGTTTAATATGTGAACAGCCAACTCAGTGTTTGTGCAACATCCATGTTTACCAAATCATTTTCAGTTTTTATCCTAAAGCATTGTGCCGTTTCCAGTAAAAAGGACAATATTACTGCTAATATTATAATATAATGACGGCAATTATAGTATTTGCAGTAAATGCAGGCTAATAGGGAAGTCTGTTACTTTGAGTATTTACAGTAAAGTGTAAAAGTACAGTTCACCTCACTGCAGTGCTCTGTGGAGTCAGCCAGCCTCCAGGGATGAACATTAGAGTGAAACAAAAGAAGCAGGATGAGGAGGGTGGCAGGGTCACTGAAGGAAGGGGATTTGGGTTGGTGGTGATGGAGGAGGGTGGGGGTGGAGGAGGGGGCTCCAGTGTCAGATGTCTGTCTGGTCTGCCCGGTCTTACGGATGGTCTCTTTCATGTACATGTGTGCCTTTTTTTGTATGTCTATGCATCCGTCTGTCCCATTCAAACACAGCCTGATACTGAAGGGTAACGGTTGGCACTCTAGAAGAAGGGAGACACATTCATTGATCTTTCTGGCAACGACCAAGACCTCTCTGTTCTGTTGATGTCCGGCCGTCAGTGGCTGGGCTCTCTGTCTGCTGCTGTATTATCTGATGGAGCCTGTATCAGAGCCTTCCTCTGGTTTCTGTATTAGCAAGGTTTGTCACTGTATCTGGCACACCAGTCTGCACACTCCCACATCCATCTGGCCACGGGCAGAGAGGCACATAGACCAGCTAACACATTCACACAGATATACAGAGACATAGATACAACATAAAATAGAGGGAAAGCACATGATTTACAGGAGAGCAGAAATTTTGCTTACATGATTTCATTTAATTAATGGGACAGAAAAGAGGAAAAATATGCAAATTTAGATTTTACAATCTTTACAAAGTCTTACCTTTTTGGGCCTCTAACAGTTATTCTAATAAAAAAATGTCACAACTCATAGAAATATTTAACCTTTGGTATCACAAGCAGTTACTGCTTCATATTAAAGGGTTCCCAGCCAAAAAACGAACCACTGGTCCAGACTATATATCAACTTCCTCAATGCCAGTTGGTGTTTACTAGCAATAACAGCTAACAACTGGGAGTACCACTTTGGATTCATAGCCTGTTACTGCATTATAGAATACCGTATTTTAAAGATTGTGTGAAAGTGATCCTTATTGCATTAGCAATTGTGGCCTATTAGCCCTGGCTCATCATCTAGCTAGGGTACTACGAGCAACATCAATCTTCAACATGATCTCCAGCTCTGCTCATTTCTCAACAATATTACTTTACGTATTTCGCTGTGAATAAGGCAGGTGTCTCCCCTCTAAGTGGCCTTGTTTATATTTTGTTTTTTTTAGTAGTAAAACCAGCCTGACTCTCAATGTGATGGATTCAGTTTGTTAAACAGCTATTAACATACTGCAGTTTTGTGGCGCCCTGGTGGCCTATAGGAGTTAGGGGGCTGAACTTGAGCCGCAACATCCCATATTTGAGTCTGTCTTGGAGCCTTCATTGCACATTGTTCCCCCTCTCTCTCTCTCTCTCTCTCTCTCTCTCTCTCTCTCTCTCTCTCTCTCTCTCTCAACTCATTGCCTGTCATCTTGCTACGGTGTAAAGACATTTATGAGCTTGCTGGGACACTACAGGTGTAGGACACCACTTATATCGAGCAAAATCATGGATGCCATAATTTGGTCCCTTGTTTTGCAAATAACAATGTTTAGTAATGTTTAGGATGCACAATCTATTTTGCAGAATGCTTACAAAAATGCTTGTAGTCTTGCTTGAGGATCCAAGGTCAATCCAGGCACGTGTTCGCCTCTATAGTTTAAAACTAGGCCAAGCATTTGTAAAGGTATCAAAATATTGTGAATGTGGAAGAGGAATTTCAGAATGTCAGATCTTTTATACCAAAATGTTCTTTGAGTGTTTAACTGTTAGCTTGCACCTACAGTTGCAGTCACATCTTTTAATAACGTGTCATGTGTTTAGCAGCCTGTAAGACCTTGCTTGCCATTCAAAGCACTGGAATTCTCTCAGTAGATGATTAGGCAAACACAACCTTGTCTCATCAGCAGCATCTATAATTAAGCAGATTAGATTCCGGGGTTGACGCTGCAGTCATTCTGGTCCAGGACACAACGAGGCCCGGCACAGTGTAGTAGTAGCACTGAGATCTAGTGCAGTGCAGTGCAGTGTGTTTGCTTGTCAAGTTTTATTGTTGTGTGCATGCATCCATCTGTGTTATTCACACCAAGCTGGACATTGAGGGAGAAATGTTTGTGGCTGTAGGAGGAAGGAGACATATTCAGACAGCCCACTGATCCCTCTAGACATAACAAGAACTGTCTTTCTTTTTTCCTCTCCCTCAGTCATCTCTCTCTCTCTCTCTCTCTCTCTCTCTCTCTCTCTCTCTCTCTCTCTCCCCCTCTCTGTTGCTATTGGTCGACTCTGTGAAAGCGATAGGAGGCGGTTGAGGAGGGAGGAGGGGTGAGCTATTGGCCTGGTCCTGTTTTTTGTGGAACAGTTCTAGTGAGATTTATCTGTAGCACATTCTTTCCTTCATCATAACAGATGCCTCTTTACCTGTGCAGGCATCGGAACATGATTGTCAGATCCAGGTCAAGCTCATATAGCTCTTGATTTCAAGGCAGAGCAGGATGCAGGTTTTCCTAATACTCCCTGTCATGCTCACTGGCTGGGAAATTTGCATAGTAAGAAGGTTAAAAATAGACCAAAATGTGCAGGTGAAATTACAATATTGCCTGAAGAATGCAAAGGGAGCATTTTAGTTTCAATATAGTTAACATAATTAAGGAATAGTTCAACATTTTGGGAAATACGCTTACTCTCTTTCTTGTCGAGAGTTAGTTGAGAAGATTGATATCACTCCACAGTTAAGATAAAGCAACATCTCACAGCCTGTTAGCTTAGCTTAGCATTGAGACTAAAAAGAGGGGGAAACAGCTAGCCTGGCTCTCTCTAAAGATAACAAAATCTGCCTTCAGACTTCATTTTTGTATGGATAAAACAAACAAGATCTAACGTGTTAATTAGTGTGCTTTAGAGCTTTGGAGGTGATAGTAAGTGGATTTTGACCTTTTGGACAGAGCCATGCTAGCTGTTTCCTCCTGCCTTTTTGCTAAGCAGCTGCTGGCTGTAGCTTCATATTAGTGTGCAGACATGAGAGTAATATTGACCTACTTATCTAACCCTCTGCAAATGAAGGTTAAATGGTGATTGTATGGCATTAGCCCAGGATACAATCAACACATTAAGTGATATAGAAGTACATTCAATCAACAGTATTAACAGGGTTATTCTTGATTTATTAGACATACAAAGTATGTGTTTTTTTTTTATTGGGAGGCTCAGCTTTCACTGCATGTTATCTTCATTTGTTTTCTCTTACAAAGTGTTGACACTTTCTGCTTTACAGATAAATAAAGATGAAATGCCAGAAGCACACACAAAATATTCACCTCAAAAGCCAGGGACAATACATCTGTGCACAGTTTCACAAGATGTAAAAAATGAAGCCTGCTGTTAGCTGAAGGTTTCAAGGTTTAAAGACACAGTGATAAAGTCAGTGGTGCAGTATTCTAGGCTTTAATCATTTTTTGGTCCTTTTATATTGTGCTTACATGCTCATGTTTCCAGGTAACAATATCATACTACACATACAACAGTTGAGCCAAGTATGGTTTGTTGTTACTGACAGAACTTTAGTTCCTTTACTTTTAGTTTACTTTACTTACTGACCAGTTGTTTAGTGTGCTGTTCAGTGTATTTACTCAGTTGTAGTTTTATGCTCCTTTCTATAAATAAAAAAATGCTAATAAAAAACACTATCAATAAGGTGAAAATAAAGCTATTTTGTGTTGCTTTAATAAAGTTGGAGGATTTAAAACAAAAACAGCAGAGGTTTATATATCTAGACTTTCATCCAATAGTATGAGTCAACCTCCAAAAACACTGGATTCCTACAATTCCCATGAACTCTGCATTCCAAGTACATAACAAAGGTTTCCTGTTTAAATGTTGAAGTCTCAAGTCCAATTTGAGCCCCCGATGACATATTAAATTTGTTTTGAGGTACTGTATTTAACCTTTCCTAATGCAGCAAATCACTTCAGTCACTGTGTGAGTGCCTATTCAGTTAACAGTGGTAATCGTGTATGCCATAGGCAAAGTTCCATTTGAGTTTTGGAAGTTTCTGAGGATCATATGCTGGATGAGTTCAACAAGCAGGAGCTTTATTCTTCAGAACAGAATCCCTGTCATTTCAGTTCCTGTGCAGTCAGAGATGAAAAGTCTAAATTTGAGGACGGGATGGAGTGAACCAGTCAGGGAAAGAGAGAGGACCGGAGGGATCAAAAGTAGACAAGTAGTGAAAGAGTTTATCAGTTACTGTTTATGATTAAACGGGAAACACTGTCTCAGCAGCCAGCAGATTTCCTCAGAGACAGTGCTTGTTATGTCTTTGTAAGTGCGAAAGTCTGCTGTTAAAATCAATCAAAAGTGTGCCCCTCCATTGCACCACAAAATCATCAAGATTTTTATCTAAAAAAAAAACTGGCACATCTCAGAGGATTTTCTTCTGCAAAAAACTTGGAAATTAGTGTGATAACATCAGCATTATACGTGAGGAGATACTAGGTAGGGCATGGCCTGCATCCACATCTATGAGACCTGAGCTTGACCCAACATTTGAATTTGGTTATTTCTTTATTAAAGAGAAGGAGATATGATTGTTTTGGACACACATAATGGCTTTCTCACATAGGAAGAACAACTTATCTGGAAATAATAATATAATATAACTAATAGGTCCACACAGAAAAAGGCTCAGTGGCCCTCCAGCATGAAGCAACAGTGGCCTGTAATAGCCAACTAGCTATTCCTCTTAGGTTTTGTTCTTAGTGGCAATAACATCAAACAAATTGCAGGCAACTTCCAGCTAATGACACTGTACTATCTCATCGTATGCCTCACCTCGATGTCATGCTCAACTTGACCTCTTATTGGCTGGATGAACATCGGTGGTAACTTTCTTTCTAGCTGAACTAATTGTGAAACAAGATTTGCTCACATTACTGACGGTAAGCTTTATTTACAGTTGTGCATTATGGGGTAACAGTGTAGAATGAATCCTACGCACACAGCCGATGTAGCTATGCAGTACGGTACGCTAAAGAGATACTATGGTCAGCATGGGCTGCTTGTGTTTTCTCCTATAAGTTTTTGATGGGAATAGAGATTGTTGATAGTGAACACAACATGAAGCAAGTTGAAAAAAGGCTCCTTTTCAGTCACACACAACTAGCAAAGCCATTTCCACTTAAACCTTCTGTTCACCGTGAATGTTTACGAAAGAACCTCAACACTGTGTCATGAAACAAGGCGGATCTTCCCACTGTCACTCTCATATAGTAAATGTAAGAAAGTAAACACAGCTATTGATGGCTCGCGTGACTATTAAAAAATAGTTGGTTTGTGCATGATGTCTCGCTAGTGACGATTCCTTCTGACCAATCAGTGGTCTGCAGGGTTTTAATTTCATCTTTTAGTATGAGCTCAGGTCGCATGGAACCTCGACTTAGGTGGTACCAAAAAAGGTACCAGGTACTATCCATCTTTTGCTAATGGAAATGTGAAAAAAAAAAATTCTGATGTGTAACAAACTAAAGTGAACTTCTTAAACATATTATATAAAATATTATAATATAATTAAAGCATGATACAGTCAGATCATGTATAATACATCTGGGTGGTGTTTCAGTGCTGCTATCAGGTGAAATCTGACGCTAAACTATTGGTCATAAATCACCTTTAGCTTTCCGGACTTTTTTTCCCCACCATTTGACATTAAATATCCTACTTTAAAACTTTTTTGATTTTTTTAATAAATTATATTATGAAATAACTAAACCCAAACTCTATCTGAGCAAACAGCTGATTACCACTGAATGGTCCAACCCAAAACATGCCTCATGTTTAATGTCTGTACTGCTAAGTTACATCTCAAGTGAAGCCATTATAGTTGGTACATGTATGTGTGGATACATGAAGGAGAAGGACAGAGAAAGAGAGAAACGAGAAAATCTCATATCACCACAGAGGTGCTGACTAAGATGACACTTGGTTCTTTTGCAACACACACACACACACACACACACACACACACACACACACACACACACACACACACACACACACACACACACCTCCAGATGGAATGCATTTTATTATGTGTCTTGTCTCTTGTGTCCTTGTCCATCATTCCTTCCCACCTACATGCGTGTTATGCAGTTACTCATATGTTCATCACTGAAGTCAATTGAAAACCTCTAAACTCCAGTTTATAATTAAAGGATCACATTTATTTATGTGGACATTGCATACATTCTTAAACAACATTTTCTGCATAGAACAACAGCAATTCTTTTTCTATTGAAAAAGTAAGATAGCAAGGTTTTTTTAATCTGTGCTTTTACATGGAAGTGTGCCTCTCCGTTGGCATCCTCACTGTGTGTGTATTTTGTTTCCCTGTGGATTCTGATTGACTAAAGGTTCTCTGTCCCCAGAAATGGATGCCAATTATGGCGGAGGACTGTTGGATATGGTGAAGGGAGGAGCGGGGAAGTTCTTCAGCAACTTCAAGGACAACTTGAAGGACACGTTGAAAGACACCTCCACCAAGGTCATGCATCAGGTTGCCACGTAAGTTAGCGCTGCATTCATGCACGATGTACTGTACTACTGCATAACACCCGCTGGTAACTGCATGTTTGTTGAACTACAGCTACAATAATGACTGCTGCCATACTTAGCTTTCGTTCTGGTTTGAAAGACCAAGGTTTGGAGACATTTTTGCACAATACGGGATAACTAAGCCTTACTTGTGATCAAGGCATTTTGCATTAACACTTTGCGTTACAGCGAAGTGTGTTCCTCCATTCAAATCCAATTTCAATAGCATCGGTACAAGCTCCGGACAGACTACGCTCTTCTCTTTTTTGCTGTATAATTTGTTCGCTATGTGCACTGCTCTTGCCTGCAAAAAACTAGGGCAGTCTCATACGTCCAGGAGAAAGGAAAGACAGGAGCAGAGCTACGTTTGTAGTTGTGATTCTGCAAAACTAGGCATAGTATGTAGAAATATTTGATTTTTTTTTTTTTATCCCAGACACAGCACTTTGTTAACCTACATTGCATAGTCTTATTTTATTTTATTTTCCTTAAGCTTCTGCATCCTTATCCTATTTTGTCTTTTTCAGATTACAGTAATAAAATCTGGTCACAAGCTCCGTTCTTTTAACCCTTTCTTTCCAAACTAATCAGGATAGTCTTAGAAATCAGAAATCAGAAATAGATTTATTGCCAGGGAAGTAGCACTTACTAGGAATTTGCTTTGGTTGATGGTGCATGCATAAAAATAATAATATATAATAAACAAACAATCAATACAGAAACAAATAACACATACATAAATACATACATACATACATACATACATACATACAACTATTTAACACTAAGAAGGAAAAAAGAGATGAGAGTATGGTTAGTGCAGGATGTACAAAAATGTAGAGGGATGTGCAAAAAGTTCAGGATATATAGAATGTGCAGAGGACAGGATGTAGGATTAAGGTTCAATGTCAGTGGGGGTCTGGGGATTTGTTGGTGAGGCTTACTGTTGAGGGGAAGAAACAGTTTTTATGGCGTGAGGTTTTGGTCCTGATGGACCGCAGCCTCCTGCCAGAGGGGAGGGGTTCAAACAGTTTGCGTCCGGGGTGAGGGATCGGCTACAATCTTTCCTGCCTGCCTTAGCATGCTGAAGGCATACAGGTCCTGGAGAGATGGCAGTTTACAGCCAATCACCTTCTCAGCAGAGCGGATGATACACTATGGTGATGGAGCCGGTGAGAAAGGACTCAATGATTGCAGTGTAGAAGTGCACCATCATTGTCTTTGACAGGTTGAACTTCTTCAGCTGCTGCAGGAAGTACATCCTCTGCTGGGCTTTTTTGACGAGGGAGCTGATGTTCAGCTCCCACTTGACGTCCTGGGTGATAATGGAGCCCAGGAAGCGGAAGGACTCCACAATGTTGACTGTGGAGTCACCCAGGGTGATGGGAGTGGGTGGGGCTGCTTCCTTCCTAAAATCCACAACCATCTCCACTGTCTTCAGAGCATTTAGCTTCAAGTTCTTCTGACTGCACCAGATCACCAGGTGGTCAATCACCTGCCTGTAGGCGGACTCATCCCCACCAGAGTTCAGTCCAATGAGTGTAGTGTGTCATCCATGAACACTACACTCCCTTTAGAGGACAAATAACACAGGTTGAGGTGGTGCAAGTGCTACAGTATCGCCTGCAATTTGCTTGTCTGTGTTTAGGTCTGAAAGTGCCAGTGCCACAGCTCTGTAACTTGGTTGGACCTGGTTCATATCAAGACACTGTGTGAGGGCTTTAAGGCCTCTTTACACTGTGTGAATGCTGGCTGTCTCATTGACAATTGTGAGATTAATGTTGTGAAATATTTGGTTGGCAGATGGAAACGGTGGTCTTAGATTGCACTGTGAGACAGACAGTGATGCAGCCAAGCTTCGGGGAACAAACACAGCCTGTGTCAGAATCCTGACATTGAGGACTCCAATCCCACTATGTAACAACTGCTACAACCCACAAACCAAACAATCAAAATAGCATGAAACGACCAGAATACACTGGTGAATTAGCGTAATGCAACTGCTGAGAAACATATTTACCCCAAAGTCACGTTGCATAATTGGCAACTGAGTCCACAGTTTTTATTTTTGAGAGCGCTATGGCCAACTTTGCTACATGTTCCAAACATGAGAGCCGTGATAATGAATGACGCAAGTTGATGCCACAATATAACATGTAGTAATTACTAACTGAATGTTGTTTCAGCTGTCGACTACAATGTGAAGTGATTTTCCAAACACTTTAGAAGAGAAACAAAGAAGTGTGGATGGAGGGAGGCAGCAGAGTCTGGCACGGCTCGGTCGTCCCAGTATGTTTGTGCACAGGCATCTGTACAGGGCAGCACAAAGGGCCCTCTGTATTGTCAGAAACACACACAGCTCCTCTCTCACTATTGACTCAGCAAGTTTGATCGTTGTGTCTCCCCTCTTCTGCTCTTGGCAAACTCCCACTCTCCTGCCCGGTCGGTCCCCTGGTGTTTTTCGGCCGCCTCTCATCTCGGCTCCACCTTTCCTCCTCTCCTCTCTTTGCCGTCTCTTCTCCTGGCTGAATTATTCATGACCATTCATTGTGCCAAACGGCCAGTGCACTGTTGATACAGAAGGATTCATTTCATTGGAGCCCTGCGTGTTTGTGTGTGGACTGTATAACTATGTGTGAGTGGGTGGTTGGGATAATGGGGCGGTGGGAGGCAGGAAACCGTGGCAACCGGCTGAAAGCCTCAGAACGGAAAGGTAGATGGACAGAGGTATATTAATGTGCCACAGCTTAGTGCAGTACACTTTAAAAGGTGCTTAGACAGACAGGCTTCTTTGGTGATCCTATGACAAGTGTCAATATTAACTATGCTGCTGTGATCTGACACACTGGAGAGTTAATTGTTAATTGTTGTATTCATAACATGTAATAGTTGTATTTAGAAATGGAAGGACAGAAGAGATGACTGTAACAACACAAGTGCTTTCTCAAGGATGGGGGAGGGGGTGGTTTATTGCCTTCATAAATAAATCAACATCTTTAGACTGAGCTAGATGCTTGACTATCTAGTAGATCTACAGAGCACATTTTAAGCATGACGGAAGGATTGTATAGATATAGTATCATGATATGCTGGGTCCTGCCCATTGACTGTCATTGGTAGTTTCCCTGTGTTGCTCCATGAAACTTGGAGACAGTCAGCTGTTAATAAGAGAGATACTGTATGATTAACAGCTGCAGGATCTAATGATGTATTCTTGAGAGGTCGGAAGCTCTCTTTCACCTTGCAAAAAAGGCTGCTCTGTCTCTTTCTCTGTCTCTCACACTGGTTTTCATCCATCCTCTCACTTATTTTCATTTGTTTTATTTGTCTGCATTACTACTACTAACACTCTGTTGATATCTCTCTTTTGTCTTTTTGGAATTCTTTTTCCACTAAATAACAGATTTTTTTCCAGTGGCCAAATCATGACATCAATTCAAGGAAGTCAGAATATGTTATTTCAGGATTTAGGACAATTTGCTTTAGATCATTCAACATGTTTTAAGACAGTTAATTGTAATAAGATATTCATTAAGATATTTATAATATCCCAGACAGAGAGAAAACAAGATTGCTTATGTATTTCAAGACTCAGACTGGTCTAAACGTAGGCAAAACAAAACAACACTGCAACACTGTTAAAGCTGCTCTCATCAATATTTTTGTATACAAAATGGATTAAAAGTCTATGTGTTATATGAAAGGGGTTGCTCAGTCACAAACACACACAGAATTATGATCCCACTCTGCATTTCCCCTCAGCTCCGGGGAGGTTTATAGCATCCTTTAGCTCATTGTTTTGGTTAGACAGTCCAACATAGTGGAGCGTCTAACAGCTAAAGAGACAGATATTTCCCCCAGGAGCTAAAAGGAGAGTGAATATTGGATTAACATTTATCAGGTGGACTCCAAATAAATGCTAATGTTGCTCTGTGTCTGATGAATGTGTAAATCGTAGACGGTAAAAAACGATGGACGACAATGTCTCCACTTACTCCCACTGTACAAAAGTGATGACAAAATAGCCCAGATACGGATACAGATGCGCTGCCATCTTGTAATTTTGGAGTCAGTCTAATATTTTGTCAAAGTTGTGTTTGTAGTTTTTTTGCGCTGCTCCAAAGTGGCCAAAAAATAAATGAATGTAGGTATCAGATGTAAAGTAGCAGGAGAATATTATCTTTTTCTTTGTTTTCGTTTTTTTCTTACTACCTTTAAGATGATGTATTGCTATGTGGTGGCCAGATTTTTATTCTAGTTACAAGAAACCTATTGTAATCTTTGTTTACCCTATCGGTAGAAATGTCTATTACACAATGTTCTGTTTTTATATAGGTTTTTTAGCTTGATACAAGGCAAACCCCCTGTGAGTTCAGTTGTTAGGCCCTTTTTTAACACCCCAACTAGACTTGATTGGTTCCTCTGTGCTTCTGTCTCATCTACATCCCAGGCAAAAGGCTGTTGCTGAATTATTTAAAGCAGCCTGCTTGTTTGTTTACCTGGCTGAATTTTTGCATGGAAACCAATCGGTCAACAACGCTCAGCTGTGTGTTCCTCTGTCTGTGAGATACACAATGGCGATGGAGTCTGGATGGCTGATCTGGTTTTGTGATAGGCGCACTTCGCCTTGGCCTCCACCCTCCCCCACCAAACACACATTCAGGCTCCCAGGGTCAGTGGTTTGCAGTGCAAACTAATATGGCCAGTGCTTTTCTGTTGCCTCTTATATTGGTTGTCATTCTCAACTTGAAAGTATCCATTATGAAGCAGATGAAGGATAGAGCATTTTGGAGCAAAGCATGCAGGGAATGTGGAAAACCCAAATCTAATTTCCATCGGGATCCAGCCCACTTACACTGTGTTTGTTTGCTTGAGAGAGAGAGAGAGTGTGTGTGTGTGTGTGTATGTGTGTGTGTGTGTGTGTGTGTGTGTGTGTGTGTGTGTGTGTGTAGTCACTGGAGACTCAAAGCACCTCTCCACTCATAATCAGCCCTAAAATGGCTTTCATGCTCCTGATGTTTACTTCCAGAAGAAACATAAACAACAGGCACTGTGGTGCTGGTGCTTGTGGGTATCTGCATGTGTGTGGTTGTTGTCACTCTTCTGCCCTCGCTATGCCTGTAATTACACTGCTATGCTGTGAGCTAAGCACACTTCCAATAAAGGTGAAAGATCAGTTGGACTGAAAACAATTGTGAAACTGTGACAACAGTATTGGACAATACATTGAATTATAGTGATTCAAAACTAGGAAAAGATGAGATACCCTAAACAAGAGCATTATTGTAAAAAACAAAGTACAGAACCAAGAGAACTAGATGTACAAACAAAGAGACTGACTTGTCGAATTAGTTGCATTGTCCCTTATGCCAGAAAAAAAAAACAAAACCAGTGAAAGGTCAATATTAAAGCGTAACTCTCGCCAAAATGCAACCTAGGGTCTTTTTGTGAATGTACCTGAGTCAAACCTTCGTTTAAAAGCATAATTAGGATGGAACGCCACTTTTAAGATTTACCGTATTTCGGTCAAACGGCCTTTTGAATGGGAGTGCTAGGGGCACTTCTATGATAGCATCAAAATCACTATTGTTAAAACACTAAGAAGACTCGACACAACATGAAACTTTGCTCCAAGTATCACCAGGGTCTCTACACATGAACTCCAGCATTGAGAACATTGTTTGTGTACACAGAGTTTACTAAAAAGAAAGGTTTTGAACAACTCACTGTAGCTATGTCATCTAGCCAGTCAAAAATAGTCGAGGGAGGAGAGTAAAGATGGAAAATTCCTAAAGCTTAGTTCCATATAAATGCACGGATAATTTGTTGTTTTGTCATTAGTGAAAAACAATATTGACCTTGTAGTTGAAAAAGGAGCCGCATGTAAGAATGACATTTCCTCCTATGGAGTCCGTTCATTCGCATTCAGAGATTGATACTTTTTGACTGACAAGATGGCAGATAGTGTAATCAACAACTGCTAAAGTGAGTCGTTAAAACCTTTCTTTTTAGTAAACTCTGTGTACACAAACAATGTTCTCAATGCTCGAGTTCATGTGTAGAGACCCTGGTGATACTTCAAGCAAAGTTTCATGTTGTGTCGAGCCTTCTTAGTGTTTTAAAAATAGTGATTTTGATGCTATCATAGAAGTGCGCCTAGCACTCCCATTCAAAAGGCCATTTGACCGAAAAACGAAAATATGATAAATCTTAATAGTGGCGTTTCCGTCCTAATTATGCTTTTAAACTAAAGTTTGACTCGGGTACATTCACAAAAAGACCCTAGGTTGCATTGTGGCGAGATTTACTCTTTAAGTTCCCATAGGAAGTACATACAGTGGCCCTGAAGTGCAAATCACAACAGCAAATAGAAAACTGCAACAGCAAATCATAAAACACAATGGCAAATAGGAAAACATTTCAACAAATCATAAAACACAATGGCAAATAGGAAAACACGACAGCAAATAGGAAAACACGACAGCAAATAGGAAAACACTTCAATAAATCATAAAACACAACTACATTAACTTCTACTGGAAAAGGTAGGGCCTATCTAGCAGAGGACGGGCCCTCCTGATTGGACAGACAGACGGACCTTTTCCGATAGAAGTTAATTTGTTGAAGTGTTTTCCTATTTGCTGTTGTGTTTTCCTGTTTGCTGTCGTGTTTTCATATTTGCTGTCGTGTTTTCATATTTGCTGTCGTGTTTTCATATTTGCTGTTGTGTTTTATGATTTGTTGAAGTGTTTTCACATTTGCTGTCGTGTTTTTCTATTTGCTGTCGTGTTTTATGATTTGTTGAAGTGTTTTCCTATTTGCCATTGTGTTTTAGATTTGTTGAAATGGTTTCCTATTTGCCGTTGTGTTTTATGATTTGCTGTTGCGTTTTTCTATTTGCTGTTGTGATTTGCACTTCAGGGCCACCGTAAGTACAACATAGTTGATCTAACAAATGTACACAGAGTTTACCAACAGTAAAAAGTAAAATTAGTCAAAATACACAACAGTTATCCCAACATTAAATATGAACTGCTGCTTAGAATGTTGTGTTAGCAAAACATTAGTCCTGGACAGCTAGCTCCGTACCACACCTTGCAGTACATTTTAATTGGCTGTAGCTCTAACCTCAAGAGGTCAGGGAGACTGCTCATTTGCATACTCCATGGCTATTGGCCATGGCCATTTAAACTTGACACCTGACCTGCTTCTCTCCTTTAATAGCCCAGGAGCTATTTCAAGGGAGAAGCAGATTTACACAGCACACCCTGTAGAAAACTAATCGCTTCAATTTTGATCAGGACAAGATAAAATGGTAGAAATGAATTAAATTTTTTTTTAACATTCTTCAAACATTCCTCTTTTTCACCAAGGTAATAAACAATGGGTGTTTATAGCAACTCCACATAAAGGTAAAAGTAGTCAGTATACTGGCTTAAAAATAGGAGAATACAGTCCAGATACTTACCTTCCATGTCACTGTGAAAGCTGCAGTCTTCATTTTCACTCTGGGATAAACACACAGAATTAGATAAAAATAGAAACCTGAACTGTGGTCCAATTATTTAATTATGGAGGGCTTACAGACACAACATCTTTGATGGATTTAACTCAGGTTATTTGTTATATTAGCAGTTGTCTATGCCACACAACAATGAAATGATTTTTTTTCTCTTTAGGAATTACCATATAATACACATAACATCCAAAAATGCATTTATGTGCACTACAAAAAAAAAATCCCAAAACACAGTTAGCATGCTGTCACTCCAAAGCAGACCATTTAAGTAGCACAGCATTATATAACCAGGTCTAGGATTGCATCAGGGTCATATGGCACTTTTCCATGACCACACAGAGGGGATTGGCCCACATCAATCCTGCTTTGGGGATTTTCACAATAGGCAACAAGTCAACTCAATCTGATGCATATTAGCCTACTAATGTGTTTTGCATGGTAATTGCAGTGCAGCGGGTAGTCGAGTCATGCACTGCTGGGGGAAAACATTTTTGTAAATTACTTTAATGACTCTTTCATTACAAGAAATAAGAAGAAAACAATTTAATTCCATTTAAACAAACTCCTCTCCACTCTGCACCTGTTTTCATAGTGTTTCACAAGCATCGTTTTCCATCACTTCCATGGCGCAGCAGCAGTGGATTACTTGTATGCATGTGCACTGCAGCTGCTGTCAGAGATTTGAAAAAGAAAAAAAACTCCATATGGACTAGCTAAATTTAGAAACGAAAGTCAGTGATGCTCAATTGAAGAATTCACATATGGTATTCCTTTGATCCCGGCAGTTCAGCCTAATGTGGTAAAACTGAAAAAGACAACTTGCACACAGCCAGACACATGGAAGCTTCTGCTCTAAAGCCTGTTGAGTCTAATTACTTGGATATGCATGACATGCAGCCTGATGCACTGACAGCAGAGAAGCAGAGCTGGAGAACCTTTTGGATGCTGGTCATGACATTTTTCAACAACAGGGTATCTTTTGACTCTCCTGACTAAATGCTTAAATTGCTTGAAAACCATTAACACATGTGCCTGCTGTATAACAGTATACTTGTAATACACACAAAGGCATTTTGTTTCACGAATACTGTGCAAATTTCAAAGATTTGTTGAGGTGTCAGTGGACTCAGTCGCAGCCTTTTTGCTTGTAACATTGCTGAAGGTCGACATAAGGGCTGAAGGATTTGAGAAAAAGTCATGTTGCGATTTTTCAATACTGCAATATAATGGCACCTCTTGCCACCCAATGCAGAAGGAAAGGTTCAAGGGCTACTCACAACTATATTTTTTCCATATTAATGTAAAGGTTATAACACACCAGGGATAATTGAACCAGCCCATATTTTAGCATATACTGTGTTTTTGATTACAGAAATACATTTCAGTCAATCAATATATGAAGACATTTTGCAATGTACTACACTTGTAATTATCTCTCATTATTGCTCTCTCTTTTCTCTATGTCATGAGAATTGCATGGAAAGAATATTTGAAAATAAGCTTTAAAAATAATCTTTTTTTGTCGCAGGTACACTAAAGGGGAGCTGGACATTGCCTACATTACGTCACGGATCATAGGTAAAACACATTTAGTTGTAGCAAATGTTGTGGTATGTGGTGCATGTGTGAGGTGTGTGTGTAGATGCACTCTAACATTGTCACCAGAAATAATAAATTAGTCAATTGTCATTATTTTAAAAAAGCTGTATTTTAAAGCACCAAGTTAGTTTGAAATTTTAAGTGATTCTCTATTTAACATTTAAAAACCACCCATGTAAGCAACCATCAAAATACAAACAATTTTGTTAAATTATTATTTATTAAGAATTTAACACTCAAAACCTAGGACCATGTGAGTTTGGTTTGATCCGATTTGATTGACATTGACCAAACAAGCCAACAACTATCATTAGATTTGAATTCAAACATTGAAAATCATAATTGGTACATGGAAATACATACAATACATACGTACAAACAATACAGACACCTGCACCCTCAGCTTTCCCTCTGCCCTCATCTCTCATTTTCACATTGCTTCCAGCTTTACACGCTCATAAGTGTGGAGCAGCAGAAAGAACATAATCAGCTGGAAGCATATTTTAAAATTTTGATTCACTAATTGCAGAATAATTGTAGAGAAGGATAAAAGAAGGATTGTCAAAGTGTGAGCTTATCATATACATATGATGTATATGATGATATGCGTATGTAAATGTCAGCACCAACAGTGCATGAAACTGTTGAAATCATCCTGAATGATGGATTTTATTTTCAGTGATGACCTACCCCGCGGAGTCAGTGCAGATTGGCTACCAGAACCACATAGAGGACATTCGGTCCTTCCTCGACAGCCGCCATGCCGACCACTACACTGTCTTCAATCTATCACAGCGCAACTACCGCGGCGCCAAATTCTCCAATAGGGTGAGTGTGATACTGCCTCATGAAGCCACGGATGAAGCTGTTACAGATTTATTAGTTTATACGGTGTTAATATGAAGGAATTTTCTGTAATGATTTTTCACAGGTGTTTATCCATATTTAGATTTTTGGATTAACAGAAATGTCCGTGAACTTAATGGAAAAGGTACTGGTAATTTTCTGCCAGGACATTATCTGTTTTTCTACGAATTATTTCTTACAGCGTGGTTGCTGCACCATTTTCACTCCCTGGGTTATTGCAACACTAGAGTGAGATATGAGGACTTATTTTTACAGTTTGATAGCTATTTTTGGTTTGCTAGCATTTTAAGTGGGGACTGTTGCTACATCTGCTCATGAACTATGGAAGCACCCAGAGAGAAGCTTCTAATTAGGTTTACCCAATTCCACCTATCATTGCTTGTCACTTCTCTGTCGTTTAAGCTACAATGTATTTTTTTTCGCTGGGGAGAAAGTCGTCAAGGGAACTTTTAGTGACAAACCCACAGAGAAGTATCATCCAACTCTACAGTACCCAAAACCTTTACATAGCCTTTTAGCAATTTCCTTTTTATTTTTGTTTTACAGCCTGCAACATTTAGTTTTGGTTCACCCTCACAGCTGTCATCAGTGTTGCAGCTTTTTTTTTTAGATGCCCAGATAAAGCTGTGATAAACTTGCTGTATGTATGTACCTGTCCAGCACCAAACAGCAGACAGACAACGTTATCGACCAGTTTGTAAAGATAGTGTAACATTTAGCAGCTTAAGAGATATTTCCATCAGTAGTTGGAGGAGACCTTAAACAGAGAGAGTCAAAATTATATACATCGGCAATTGTTTGCCAACACGTTTGTAATATCAAAATTTATAAGTAATATTTTGTCAATAATGTGTTTACTACAGCTGCAAATTAATGCTAATGTAAATATCAACCTAAAAGGTGATAATATGTCATATTGTGTTACAGCTTGTTTCTGCTGCCCCCAAGTGGCCAAAATTCAGTTAATGCAGGATTAATATGTTGATTCCTTGCTTACCACTGGCTTACTTTAGCTTTCATTTAAGTGTTTAGCCAAGGGGGTAAGCGAGCATCCGCAAAGCGTACCTCCTATGGAGACATTTTGATGCTAACAAGCCATCACCTGCCGTTAGCATTCCATTGACTGCCATTCATTTTGGCGTCACTTTGACAGCGAATAACTTTACATCTGAAGCGTTTAAAGATTCTATTTGTCTGTTGTTTATTTCTAAAGAAACACGACAATGTATAAAAGGCTCCATTACCTTGTATCTCACGTAAAAATAGGCTAATGATTGTTTCATAACCATGCGGCATAGTAGACAAATTAACGTATAATCAGGAGAAGCTTGCAGGCAGTTTCGACTTACATTAGCTGTTTTAGTTTAATTATTAATGTTAACTAGCATTTTAGTTAGCAATAATTAGCCTGTGCCTATGTTATCTCCTTACATATACCTACGCTCTCCGTCTCTGCAAGATTCGGAATGATTGAGATTTCTCTTGGCACAGCTACCAGAAGACTTACAACTTTCAGACAGGTTGCTCACGTCACATCTACGTTGTCAAGCTCAGTTTGAGGCTGCGCAGTAACGCTCAGCCATCACCAGAAAAGTGCTTCTAATAGACTTCACTTGTCCATTAATTTAACTGTCTATGTGTTTAGCAGGTTGCTTGCTACTGTTACATATATTGTTTTTGCTAAGACTCATTGGGAGACCATCATACAGAGCAGAGAAGTAAAACAATATGTAAAAGTGGCTGAGAGCTTCAAAGAGCTGCAAAGTTAGGTGTTGTTTCTCAGTAGGATCAGCAGTGTAAGCAACTCAGTCACATTACAGAGTCATTATATTTTCATATAAAAAAGAAGGTTTAATTCAGACAAACACCATCTGAACTCATGACTATACAACTTCAAACTCAGGACGTTGGGTGCATTACTGCTTTAAATACTCAATGTTTAGTCAGATAATCCCAGTCAGATAATATATTACTGGCCTTTCATGCTTTAAAGATACACTTTATTATAGAGCCCCACAGCATCCCCAATTAACACAATGTTCTTCCAGTTAACTGTTTTTGTGGATGGACCGTGAGCTGGAAGGACATTTGGGGATGCTCTTCACCGATATAGCAACATTAGTGAGTGTATTTTTGCATAGATAATAAGTATTTTTTTGCTATTTAATATTCTACAGCAGTGATTCATCATGCATTTTTTACATGATTCACCACAGCAATAACCACTTGTGACCATAGAGGTTTCTAAAAAAAAGATCTATCTTATGGGTCAAGTGCCCCAGCTAAATTACCATTTCAAAAGCAGGATCTGATTCTGAATGCTCTATTTATTCTATTTTATTCCATTTTTGTGGTTATGACTAATCTCAGCATGGAGTCTTTTGCTCATGTCATGCAGCACTTTTGCACAGCTGGATTTGGATTCAAGTGGGAGGCACATGTGGGATCTCTATAGATAAAAGACTGCCACCCTCCGGCAGAAACATCCAAGAACGCTGAAAAGTCAAGCTGTCGAGTTAACATGGCCAAGATGGCCCCCTGTCTGCTTGTGGAAGTTGCTGTATCTCAAGCAGATGACTCATCATGGCAACTGGTGTTTTGTGTTGCTCTGCTGCTTCAGTGGTGTTGCTAACCTCCACCTCTCCTTTCTCCTCATCTCCTGATTTTATATCTTTTTTTGGTGTCCTCTGTTTCTTCAACTTTCTTCCTCTCTCTTCTCAACCCTGTCTCTCTGCCTTTCTTTGCACTTTTTCTCCTTATCTCTTTTTCTATGTCTCTCCCTGTTTTTCTCATTCCTTCTCCCTCTCTCATTTCTTCCAACAACTCTTTTCCAGGTTTCAGAGTGTAATTGGCCTTCTCGCCAGGCTCCCAGCCTCCACAACCTGTTTGCTGTGTGTAAGAACATGCACAACTGGCTCAAACAGAATCCCAAGAATGTTTGTGTCATCACCTGCTCGGTAAGAAGATGCTCATATAGTCATATGGTACCTTCATCACATTTATCCCTATCCTCCACTTATTTTTCCATTGATCGTATGGGTTATTGAAGCTAATGCAAACTGTCCTTGCTTTTGCACTGCTTACCTCGTCTATTGCCATGTTTCATTCAGTTTACTATGAAGTGAAGGCATTTTTTATGTGTAGGGACATCCCAGTTTTTGGAATTGTTTTTTAGTTAACTCACGTTGAGTCTATGCTCAAAAGATGCTGCCAGAGGACAATTTGAAATGTACTCAGAGGCCCTCTGTGTCCACTCTAATGTACAGTATATTAACTGCCAACACAGATGACTTTATGAAAGTCATGATCCTAAAAATCTGTAGTTAAACCTCATGTTTGGTTTTCACAGTGTGAAACATGGTGATTGTACTGTGACAGAAAAAAAGGCATATTTAGTGATCATTTTAGAAAACTGTCAACCTCTTGTTTTTCTCCTGTGTGAGTGAAAACTAAATTAGCGAGGTGATCTTCCCACTCTCCATCAAATGAAAGCTACAAGCCCCACAGACAAGGAATCGTAATGAGGGAAACAAACCCCATGTTTAGCCTCTTTCCTATTTCTCTTCCTCTCCTCTTACTGTTGCAGACCCTGAATGTGGCAATGTTGGTCAGCCTTGTTTTTAACTTTAAATACAGAACTTTAAATACAGTAAAACACAGCTTGGAGCTTGTGAAACTGCTTGTTTCTGTTTGGCTTCTCTCAGTCCTGTCAGTTCATCTGCCTCTGTTGTTGCTCATCACTTGGTCTTTGCATTGTCCAAAATACAGTATTTTGCTTGGCAGAGATAAGTTTTGGAGAAAAAAAAATCCTCAGCAACAAGCTACACTTTTAATATGTCTATGATGATACTGTACAGCTTTGATAATGTCAGACATATTTCAAACAAAGTTAAAACCCTAAATACAAATTTAGTTTTGCAATGCAATCACTGCTGAAGTATTTGGTGAAACAGGGTTTTCTGTCTGTTCTAATTCAGTGACAGCCACACTGTACACTGGCATGTGGCGGAGCATGTTATTGCCAAGTCACTGCGGTTTGGCTGTGGCTTGGCAAACTGCTCCATCTTGCATAACCTCCGCCAAATGGTTCCTTTTTAAAATAAATGTTTTCTCTGCTCTGGATCACAAGAATGTTTTTGTCTCCCTGTAATCTGAAATGAACTCTGAGTAAATACAGTGAGTTCATTCAGTGAGCAAATATCTCTACTGCAGTTATATTTAGCGTCGGCCTGTTTGGGCACATAACTTCATCATGAATAAATGAACTTCTTTGAGCTATGACTTGTAGTAAGTTAGGTAGATTCTGGCTACTTTAACAGTTCATCTTAGAGCTGGAGTTACAGCAAGCATTCAGAAACTTTGATTCACTTTGTTCAGTGGCTGGATCTACACATGTTCACACTTGCTACTGTCATTGCTGCAATGCTAAGATGTAAATGGAAGCAGTGCAGGGATTGACTTGCATGGCAGACAAGACCAAAAAGTATATTCGTAAAGCTTTTAAATATAACAATTACTCAAGCGTCTCAGTGTCTCCTTTGCTGTGTGTTAATTTAGGATGGCCGTGCTCTCTCTGGTGTTTTGGTTTGTGCCATGTTCTGCTTCTGCCACCTCTTCAACAACCCAATTCCTGCCATGCAGCTGCTCAGCGCCAAGAGACCAGGTTCCGGCCTCTGGCCCTCACACCACAGGTTTGTAATTCTGAACATGTGTGTGTATGTGTGTGTGCATGTGGGTGTGACAGAGATTGAGAAATAGAAGAGGGGAAGTGAGGGAGAAAGAAAGGACGGAAAAATGTATTCACACTAAACACACTAGAATTCAATTTGGCTTGTGGCCTCTTTGTAACACTTTCTTCTTTTCTGTGTTTTCTCTGTGGTTGAATTCCACATATTACCAGCTGCCCGAATTAACATAATAACAAAATAAATGTCAGGCAGCAAAAAAGGGGATTGCTTTTCACTGATAAACTGGATTCCAACTGGATAAACTGGATGTTGGGGTTAGAAACAAATTCACAGCATCAGCGGGTTCCACTATGTTTATTCCACTATCTGCCCCTTCAGAAGGCGATACATGTTTTTAGAGCATAACAGCATCATTTAAGAAGATTTGCTGATGTATGGGGATAATAAGGCTAATCGAAACATAAAAAGTGCAGGATAGACATTTTGTTACCATGACAGCCAGTTGCTGTATTATTTATCAGTCCTTAACAAGATCTCCTTCATGAGTCAGAGTTTAAGTGCAAATTGACTGAGAATGTATGGAAATGGAAGCAATAACATCATCCTTATCATATACACAGAACACAAAGTGAGGCATGCATTTAACATTGAAAATCTAAAACGGGATAAAAGCAATTAATAATTCCTTCTTTCTATCCAGGTACATAGGCTATGTGTGTAGCATGGTGTCAGAGAAGCCCAGTCTACCCCACTCCAAGCCCTTGATGATCAAGGGTCTCACCATAACTCCGGTCCCCTGCTTTAACAAGCAGCGGAGCGGCTGTCGGCCCTTCTGCGACGTCCTCATCGGGGAGACGAAAATCTTCACCACTTCACAGGAGTATGAGAGGATGAGGTAGGGGCAGTGAAGTTTGTAAGCCTCAATAGAAACAAGACTTTATGCAGCGAATATGAATGATGAATATGATTAAAGAGTCTGAAACACATCATGCCTTTTTTATCTTCATTCTCCACTCCCTTTATCTCTCTCTCTGCAACGTTTCCCTGTAATTATTGCCGCCCCATTTATTCTTTCCTCCTGCCCATGTTCCTGTCTCCTACACACTCTGCATGTCCAGAGAGCACAGGGTCCAAGAGGGTAAGATTGCTTTCCCTCTGGGTGTGAGTGTGCAAGGAGACGTCATTGTTTCAGTCTACCACATGAGGTCGACCATCGGAGGACGTCTGCAGGCCAAGGTAAACTTCATGTGCTCTATGCTGTGCATCAAAGTCTACAAAGTCTTTTTACTGAAAGAGACAACATCTGTTGAGAATCACCATGTCTGTGTACTGATAAAGTTAACATCATCTATTAGCCATCAAACAGTGTCTCGAGAATCTCAAGTCCAAACACAAAATAAGAAGCAAGAAGTGACATGTTTGAAACAGGTTTTTAATTTCCTGATGTGCCTAGTTTATGGAAATGTGGTTTTCCTCCAACAGTGGCACTAGGAGAAATACTAGATTAATAGTACTAAAATAAAAACTTTTTTTTAACAACTTCTAGTTTAGGCCATTGTTTCTTCTGATTATCATATCATTTAACATCAAACAGCATGTGCTAAATGCAATATATTAGTTTAAAGGTGTTCGGCCCCCACATTTCCTTTATAGGTTTTGATTGTATTGTACAGTGCATGTGCATGTAACTACTGCTTTTACAATAGGTCAAAGCTTTCTAGGGCGAAGCTACACAGATCTAACTGACCTTTACAGCAGAAAGTTCTTAACTTTTTAATTATGAATCTATTTAGGTATCAGTTGAGTATCACCCCCCCTTAGACTCCACTTGCTATTGAGCAGACACCCCAGATCAAAACATCAGCTGATAAGTAAAACGGAATAGGAATAATGGCAAAATCAATGAAAATAGACATAAGGACAGCAACACAATATGCAATTTCTCTGTGAATTGTGAATGTGAACATCATATAGTCCAACAGAAAGTTGTGCTTACAGTAAGGATAGTTATGCAGTAAAAGACTGCAGTGCATTTGGTTATTGATGCAATTTGGTATGATACACTAAAATACATGGTCCAAACTTACTTTTTTCTACTGTTATTAGGTGTCCAACACCCAGATCTTCCAGATACAGTTCCACACTGGCTTCATTGCGCCTGGTACCACCATGTTAAAGTTTAACAAGTAAGGATATTTCTTATTTCTTATTTAATCACTTGTACGACTACGGCTAAAAAACAAACCCTGCTGATTCCAGTCTGTTTTCCATCTCTCACTAAATCACACATTATTTATTCACCCTATTTCCCTCCCTCAGACCAGAGCTGGATGCATGCGACTCTCCTGAGAAGTATCCCCAGCTTTTCCATGTGATATTGGATGTGGAGGTGGAGGGGGTGGACAAGCAAAAGGACCTGACGCCGCCGTGGGAGCAGTTCCCCGTTAAAGACCTCAACCCCAACGTGCTCTTCTCCTGCCACCAGGAGCACCAGGACGCACTGGCTATCGCTGGTACTCTGGGGACGGGTACACTGGGGACAAATATGACACACAAACAGTCTCTGCTATTGTGGACTGCACACATATGTTAAATCCATAACATACTGCACATCACACTTAAGGTGGGGAGCTCTATGTTAAATGTGTGATCCATTAGCTTTTGTGTATTTTTCTCTTTGAAAAGCTCAAGGGTTTTTCTGTCCATAGCTAAATACTGGCTACTAAACGCTTGTCATTTAAACAAATATAAACTAGTGATTATATTGTGTATATTCAATGAAAACATCGCTCATGACTCTGAACACAGAAGTGTTGTCAAAGTCTTGTGGGAGCTGTTGTTGTTAAAAGGTAACTATCATTATTTAAATAGCCTACCAAAGATGTCAAATTTTACCACCTGTTACATTAGTAGCAGTAAGTTAGTTGTAAAGCTACAACTATGGACAGAAAAACTCCTGTGTAAAGTTTCAGCTTACAACCTTAATAAGAAAATACAACAAAAAAGAAAACAAAAATAGCAGGACGCCAGCTAGCTAGCTAGCTAGTTAGCTACTAGCAAAGTACCTTGGCTTGATTCAACAGCATATAACCTGTGTAGAGCTACATGAATGCCTCTGGATTGACAGTCAGTGATTGTAAATAGTATATTATAGGCCTACATCTAGTTTACACAACATTTCATCATTATTACTTGCTTTACTAGGTTAGAGCTTCACAAGCTGAATGTGATTCAACATTGCTAATTGTTAACTGTTGTTTGTTAGCTGTTACGAAATTATTTAACAACTAACTATTTAGCCTTACCAATAACTAATTACCCTAAATATAAACCCTAAACTACACTAATTTAACACAAATTCTAACCATGTCAGCTACTTACAAAAACTGATAGGCTACTAGCCAGAAATTAAAAGTCTAAAACTCAGACTTGTGCCCACAAGGATAAAAGTGAATAATACACATCCACAAACAACCATACTCACAAATTCATCATGCATACACTACAAAAAATCCTTTGCACAAATGTGTTAAGATGGTGCACAGCTGCAGTAGATCAGTGATAAGGATGGCTAATATATTCAAAAGCACATTCACATGCATTTACATGTAGACACAAGAACACACTAATGAACTAACTCTCATTTTTGTTCCTACAAGATGAGATGGAGGGATTGGATCTGGAGGGTAAGACAGTAGAGGAGACCACAGACATGTTAGAGAAACTCAGTATACCAGGGCTTGGTTCAATTCAATCATACTCTCCTCAAAATGTAGAGAGAGCATTGATCCTGTTGACGATTATGTCTTCTATTATTGGAAAATCACTTTGCTGTTTCCATTTACGATCTGTATTGATTGAATTGAAATGAACCCTATCCTTGTTATGCAGTGATATATCATTTTGGTAGATGACTTTAATATGGGGATCTGAATAAATTACTAGTGTAAGTATTTCCAGTGATATCCTACAACAGCAGACCAATGTATATTTGCCCTGTATCCAGAGAAATATAGAGAACTGGGAAAGAAACACACCATCCTGGTGATGATCCCGGAAGCAAACTTAGAAACTGTGCAGCTATAAGTGGTACAAATTGAATAAAATTCTACCAAAGTGAAATATTGCTCTAGATTAATACTAGCTGACGTTTGTAGTCATACTGTACATCCCATCCCTTCTTTAAAAGCATTACTAGTATATTTTATCGACTGGATCCTTGTACATAAAAATGTATGTGTTGTTTTAGAAAGTATCTCCTCCAATTAGCTAAGTAGCTAAGAGCAGCTACCAGTGCACGCTGCAAAGTGTGCAGTTTATGTATTATAGCACACAGTGTACACAGTAGCAGAAGGAAAGCTGATGCTTGTAGCAGAGATGACAAATGTAGTTGCTCATTTTTCCCTCCTTTCTTCTCTTAACCTACTCTGTATTTTTGTCTGCTTTGCCCCAATTAATTTCCTTTGTCTGTGTTGTTATTTCTCTCTACCTTCTCCACTTTGCATGCCTCTGTCTCATTTGGTAATTCACTACATGTTTCCTCTGTCTCTTTCTTTCTCTACCTCTTTCTTTCTATTTCTGTCTCATCCTTCTGCAGAGCCAAGTCGGCCCCACGGAGGTCCAGACGGTCGGGGCCACGGCGAGGAGAGCGAGCCCTCGGATGATGATATGCTCTCTCTCTCCAGCCAGCGAAGCAACGCCAGCACGGCCCCCCAGAAACCCGACCCTTCTGCGCCGATGCCTGCCGCCTCTGCACCCACTGAAGAAATGGATCTTCTTGGCCTTGATGGGGAAGATATCAACTGTCCTTCATCTCAGCCCCCGCCTGCTGCAGCCGCAACCACTGACCTCCTAGGGGACTTGTTCGGGGGCCCACCCCAGCCAACCAGTGGGGCGTCATCTGCCCAGTCCACACCACAGAAAGTAGTCCTAAACACTGCCTCGCCATGTCCCTCTCCTGCGCCATCAGGTGAGATCCCAAGTTTAGGAGTACATTCAATTTGAAATACAACTCTAAAATTCAAATGTGATATTGCACAAAGCAAGTTTAGATTGCTTGGTTCACAATTAGTGTTTCAGTGGATTGCTAAAGACTGATATAAGTTATTAAGCCTGTATATATTAATAAATGAAGGCATAAAAATGAATGAATACTGTAAATACATCAAGTAAGGTAAAAATATGCCATACTAAAATTCTGATATCTGGTCATCTTAAGATCTGAAAAAATGGGTCACAGGCCATAAAAAGTGTTATCACATTAATTAATGTTCCTTTTAAAAGAAAATAGTCTGTAAGGAAAGTAACAAGAATATAATTTTAAATATTCACAATATGTAATGCAGTTACACGAACAATCTCGAAATAAATATTCTAGACAATAACATTTGGAGGTAAAGCAGTTAGGATTATTTGAAAATATATCATACAAAGAAACCCAGTAGCAAATGTGCAAAATGCAAAAGTGAAGAAAATAAAATGAAACAACTTTTTAAAAAGTGCAGTTTGGCCATATCATTTTCTAGAGTAAGACAATAGCAATGGTGTTTTTGTTTCCCTCAGGTTTTGATCCCTTTGGGACGGGTCCCATGCCTAAGCCTCAGGACATGATTGGTTCATTCCTTGGACCAGGTAACATGGGGCAGCCAGACCCCTTCCTGCATGCTGCACGCTCTCCATCACCCACCCTGCAGCCTACAAGCTTGGGTAAGGCATGATTCTGCTGCACAGTCTCACAGCATTTTGGATCTAATTAAAGAGTCTGTACAATGGTAAGGCACATTATACAGCATTTGCAAGTCTGCTGCCACACCATAACACATAAACATGCATCTTGATTGTCTCTGCACATCAACTCTGGTTAAAACTTTCACAACGTTTTCCTACTCCAAAATATATTAGACTGCACTGCTTTGAATATCTTTTTCGTTTCTCGTATTTTTGCTCTACTTATTGCTTACTCACATGCTGGCTTTGCAAAAGAGCCTTTTTCTATTGCTGCTGTATGTTTGGAAATGAATGGGTTTGCATGATGTATGATGAGTATTTACAGCCTGTCTGATTAGTATTGCATAGAGATGGCACAGGCTTGATATTTCACCCCCAGCACGGATCATTCTCCATTAACCGTCAACATCTTCAGCCTGAAGCCTTTAGGCTGTATACCTTTACAGAGCAGTGTGTGCATGATGAAGCAAGACAACAACAAGATTATCAGTATGCCTTTTAATCAGTGTATCATGCTAATTCATTTATTCATTCAATGTCATGCTCAGTTCCCATTCACTATTCGCTCAGTCTGTGATAAACCTTTATGTGCTTGACTAGGCCGGAGTTCCCCAGTCCCGCCCGCCACCCCAACCGTCAACATTCAGCAGCTAAACGCAAAGGGAGGATGGGACTGGAACAAACCTGCTACTACAAGCACAGGTAGAAACCAGTAACCCAAACACACACACACACACACACACACACACACACACACACACACACACACACACACACACACACACACACACACACAGAGCACTGAATGTTCATCTAATACTTTACTTGTGGAAGCCTACGAAACCTTTTTGAATGTATTTACATCAGTGGGAGCTGGTGGAACTGACTGCTGAAGACCACAACACCTCCGTAACTGTAAAATGTCGGGCTCAAAAATATATGCATTGTTTGTTGATCATCCAGGAGCAGGCTTTGGTATGGGCAGTCGGTCAGCGACTACAAGCCCTACAGGCTCGGTCCACAGCACCCCCACCCACCAAACCCAGCCAAACACCCTGGACCCGTTCGCTGACTTAGGCAACCTCGGGGGAAGCCTTGGAGGTCAGTCACTAGAAAATTTCTGAAACACTTGATTTGAGTATTTGTTATTTTCACCTTACACTATGTCATAATCTCCGCCTTTCCATTAGCAGGTTCTGGCTTTTCCAGCAAACCCACCACTCCTACTGGAACTGCCCCTTCCGTCCCACCCATGGGCTCCCCATCGCGACCTCCTCCGTCTCCCCAGCACGCAGAAGGGTGGCAGTCCCACACAGGAGCCGGCTTCCCCTCGTGGCAGCCAGGTGTTGGAGGCGGTGGAGGATGGCCACACCAAGGACAGGGCCCTGCCCCGCAGCCAAAGCCCAGCCCCAGCCACACCCCCATGCCTCACACATCGCCCCAGAACCGACCCAACTACAATGTCAGCTTCTCCGCAATGGGAGGTGGCTCACCCAGCGCAGGGGGCAAAGTACAGGCTGCCATGGGTGAGCAGGAGATGTGGAATTAGATTTGATGTTTCTGGTATGATGCAAATGTTGTGGTCAGGTTGTGAATGTGATAAATTCTTGTAGGCATGACATATTTTGAACACAGTGCTATAATTTTTTAAGCTAGATGCCCCTGTTGCATTACTCCTCTCTACATAACAATGTTTATTTGTATTGTCACTGTTACATAAAGTAATAGGCACATTCATTCTTCAGTGGGAATGGATCTGTCACTAAGTCAATGTTTACAGTGCATTTCATCTAATAGTGCAAGACCATAAGTGGCTTAAAATAGCTTTAAAAAGTATGTTTTGTCTCTTTTTGTTTGCATCTCTCTCTCTGCCAGGTTCTAAGCCCAAAGCCTTTCATGCCAACTTTGATGACCTGCTGTCTGGTCAGGGCTTTGCAGGGGCCAAAGAGAAGAAAGGGCCCAGGACTATAGCAGAGATGAGGAAGGAGGAGATGGCCAAAGAGATGGACCCTGAGAAAATAAAGGCAGGGGCTTTTTCTGATGTGATATTAAGTACCATCTGTATACAAATGCAGCTAATGAGTGGTTTGTTGTTGTTATTTGCTGTTTAAGTTTCAACACTAACACCATGAAGTCCCATGACTCTTGTATCATCACTACATCTGAGTAGAATTACGGTTTGACATCAGTTCATTGGGTTTTTGTCATCTGTTTATCCAATGTAGGACAATAGAAGCAATTCAGTGAGTCCCAAAAGTAGGAGCGTGTACTCAAAACCCTTTGGCTTAAAGCCTTTCTGTGTATTACAGAATTAATGAAGCGACCAATGTAGGTCTACCATGACCAAACTTTGGTTCCTCTAATTACTCCTTTAAAAACATTTCACCGAAGCCAAAAATCACTGAAAGCATTTCTGCTAATAATTGTTCCAAATCTGTTCATCACTGGCTAATGGTTCCCCGTCTCTCCCTCTCCTGTTTGTGACCCAGATTCTGGACTGGATCGAGGGGAAGGAGCGTAACATCCGTTCTCTACTGTCCACCATGCATACTGTGCTGTGGGAGGGAGAGACGCGCTGGAAGCCTGTGGGCATGGCTGACCTGGTTACTCCAGAACAGGTCAAGAAGGTCTACCGCAAAGCTGTCCTGGTCGTCCACCCAGATAAGGTGAGACACATAGTGACTTCTCTGACCCTACATTATTCAAGTTCTCTTTTATTAACCCTAGTGTTTTGTTGACATTGTATTTTCTCATTATTTAACACCACTGCTATATTTGTAAAAACAGAAATTTGTCATTTTTATCAAAATGTTTCCTCTCAAATATTTTTTGTCTTTTCTTCTGCTCTTTTATGATTAAAACCCTATATGTAGAGAATTGTTGAAGTGACAGCATTGTTATTACACCAAATAAGGAAATAGTTAATGTTTTATTATTATTTATTACTCATGGTTAGGGTAAAAAAGACTGCAAAGAGGTTACAACAAATTGTTACAAAACTTCAATAACAGACGGGTTGTGTGGCGCAAAATGTTCTGTCAACACCAATCACAGATATAAAGCAAATTAAATTCCGTTTTATTTATCTATCTATTGTTTATGTTTTTCAACTGTGGTTTCTGAGACCCTAAACATAATTAATCTGACAGACTTCTGAAACATGTCATGCGTTCAAAGGTGCCAGTCTAGGAGGATCAAAAGGTGTTTGTACTTATCTTATTTTGAAGATGAACTTTTTCACACATGAACTAAAGACAGACATCAATACAATGAAAACAACCAAAGTAATCATCACTTCAACAACGTGATAACTTACTGTACCAAAAACAGTTTTTAACCAATCAAATAAAGAACTACTATCCTGGTGAACAGAGTTCGCAGTATCATGAAGGTGGTTAATTATATCACCAATCGTAGCATTATTGTCAGGCACAAAGGTACAACATTCAGCACCAATAACAGCACAAGTTCCTCCTCGCGCTGCTAAAAGAAAATCCAAAGCTGCTCTGTTTTGTAAAGCTACAAGTCTAACAGAGGCGAGTTCACTTGACAGAAGCATGAGAGCTTTACCAGTTTCATTAGCTATAACTTCTATTGCCTGAGACAGATCGGCGATTTGATCTAACGCAGACATAACTCCATAAAAAGGAAGAAGGGGGCCGAGTATGTTTTTGACATTTGATTGATGATGAGTCCCAAAGGTATCTGAAAGTCCACGTCGTACGCGTTTAAGAGGCTTCTGGGGCAGGGAGTGAGCCACTCTCATAGCCGGGATGATGTACGCCAATCCGCAGCGTCCTTTGTAATCCACAGGAAGATACGGGTATGCAAGGTTTCCACATACCCAGTACATTCCCACAGGAGAGGAGATGGTGCAGCTAGCTGTGCGGTGAGCTAGAGCACTGAAGCGAGCCTGGCCCGCTGCTTCCAAACAGTTCTGTGGTACAGAATCCAGAGATTTAAATTCAATATTGGTTAGTTTTGGGTCCCATTTGAATGTACGAAGGCAGTCCGATTGCCCTACAGGTGTCTCTCCGTCATTCTGGAGACACCAAGGGAACTTCTGAGGGATGAGCTGTATGGGAACAGGTTTGGGGGTTTTGAGACATTTATAACAGTTTGCATGTCCTGTAGAACAGTCAAGTGGCCTCATTTTGGAGAGACTGGAACAATCAGGGTGAGAATAGGACTGCGATAGCGGAATATGCATCAGGTGGCAGGTGTCACAGTCAGAGGGAGGTAAGGCCATCAGAGGTAAACCTTCTTCAGCTGTGTGGGGCATTATGCCACAGACATAGCAGCTGGAATTAGGGTATATATGGTTGGCTACTTGCCATGCCATAGTCAGAAAAATATTCATAGCATCTACTCTTATGTCTGGTACTTTCATGACCTGGGGAGCTCCCATGGTGGATTCCACCAAGATCAGTATTAGGAGGCGCGGGATCAGGGGCATTGTTGCAGTGAATCCTCAAGATCTGGCTTCGGATCTTTACAGTAAGAGTCACCAGGCTCTAGCTGAACATCAGCACCATCGTCAGGAGTCTGGAAGGCAGTTCGTACCTGTGAATACATACAGTGGACAAAGAATGACTCAAATTGGTCGCCCTTTTTTACAGTACACAAATAAGATGTAATAAGCCATACTTCATGTTAAATTTAACTAAAACAAGAAATAATTTCATCTTTATTAGACAGTAAACAAACACAGTTATACCCTTATAAGACACCATGTATCTAAATTATGCTGTAATTATAAACAGCATATAATGCCGTATTAGATCCAAAATACCACCATATAGTATGACAGATTATTAATTATAAAAAATTCACAACTTCATGTTCAGATACTTTTATTTTGAAATTATAACAATCATAACAGCAGCCAGTATAATAAGCTTACCTGTGGTTTCAGTCATCCGGGCAGCCCTTTTTATTTTTTTACTCTCAGGAACACTCAGTGGATTCCGATTATGGCTATAAGTTCTGTTGTGAGATCATGGCAGGACATCGCTAGCATGCATGCAAGGAGAAATCACTTCTCATCCCCCTATTCATCCTCTCTTTTATCAGAACAAGAGCGTAGACACACCCTAAAATGTACCCAATCACAGGGGTCTAGTGAGTGAATCACAAAATCACTACCGACTGATCAAGAGGGCGGGATTTAAATAATCAAAACAGGGCAGACTCAAAGGCTGCTTAAATCAATACCAACTGATCAATCATTACAAGAGGGCAGGATTTAAACAATCAAAACAGGGCAGACTCAAAGGCTGCTTCATGCCAGATGTGGTTTGGTTGCATAAACCCATAAAAACATGAGCACATTTATTTAGGACAACAAACAGTAAATGCATACAAGGACACACAAAAGCAGTAAAACACTGCACAGTATACTGTGTACACTGTGTGTTTACGCATGTGTATTTATGTGTAAATACAAACACACAAAGATGCATGGATGCACTTCCAAAAGCAAGACATAAGATAGAGCCACAATATAAAATAAAACAAATAAAACAAATAAAAAGAATAATAAATAATCAATAAAATGTGTCAAGAACAGTGTTTGGAGAATGAATATCTTTGTTGTGCAAAGTTTTAAGTTTTTGTGGGTTTTTTTCAGACCCCAGATCCCAGATTTCAGATCCCCCCAATGGTTCATGACCTGTGTGTGAATGCATTAATAGTGTGTATTTGTCAATTAGTTTCTTTTTTTGACTTTAGTCACATATGGCTTGATATCGAAGCTCTTGAATTTCAAAAGCATGTTTCAGCTTGAACACATCTGGCCACAGTCCAATCTGTTATATCAAAGCAGATGTTTTATATCCTCCAGGTTTTTGGCCAGATATGGCCAGAAGGAACATGATTTTAGGGGATTTTCCTGTGGGTTTAACTGCTTTTTCTGTCTTCCCTCACAGGCGACAGGACAGCCCTATGAACAATATGCCAAGATGATTTTCATGGAACTAAATGACGCCTGGTCAGAATTTGATAGCCAAGGACAAAAACCCCTCTACTGAATAAATAGTGAGAGGAAGGGAGCGAGGAGAGGATGTCCCTCCTGATTATGTCATCCAATCCTACAAATGTGTCCCCACCTCTTGTCAACATACTACAGCCGCACCCTACAACATCTGCCTTTATACCTGTGCTTTGACCCGTACTTCTCTTCTCACCACAAACAAACACAGAACATCCAGTTGATCTGCAAAGACGGAAAAAGACTTACAGAACTCCAGTGACCAACAGTGTGACTGAATAAATGACTCCCCGTAGATAAAATGTACCTACCTAAGGTATGTATGTGGTGCAACATAGCCCTTCCTTGTTGAGTGTCCTTAGCCCTGAAACCAACCCACCAATCAAAGCAGAGTCATCGGCACGTCTAGAAAAAACAAAAGAAACGCTTGATTCAGAGGAGACGGATCAAAAGAGAGCGAGATAAAAGAAAAACACATCAGGGAGTAAACTGATCAAGCATTTCACAGACTGGTCTAAATAAGGGATTCAGAGCGCCAGATAGTCTGTAGGGCACAAATAAGCATTTAACATCAATCAAGCCACTTACCCACAAAACATTCTGTTGTACTTTGTGTGGAAATTGAATCCATGATCAGTTCTTCATATCAAATTCACGCTTTTTCATGGAATTGAATGTTCTTAGAAGAACAGATAAGAACAGCAGCGTTAAGTTACGATACGTTTTTCACTGACAAACCTGTTTTCCATCCACAACAAGCTGTTTGGAGGTACAAATTAACAATCAAATTTAAAAAGTGCAAAAAGAATGAAAGTAAACTGCTTTTACCACTTTTGACAGTAACTCTGATTACAGTTTGGCTTCCATCTCCATTAGCCTCATTTATTAAGTCTGCTGAGGATAATTGAAAATTAAAATTACAGGGCTCTACAATAAAAACACACACCAGAAGGCTGCTACAATTTCAGTTTCTGAGTTAATATGCATATGACAGATTAACAAAAAGGTGTTTGTACTGTAGGGGAATGCTTTTTCATTGGTGTGTCTGATGTAATCAAGCCTTGTGTGTTTCCATGTCTGCATGGAACTGAGGATTGTATACTGTATTTTAGGATGAGCACATGTACAGTTCCATACATGAAGCACCTCAATGCCTCATGTGTACTCATACAGTAACATGTATTTTTGCGAGGGAGCTCTGTGAAAGCACAAACTTTTACTCGGTACAGCTTTGAAGGAAAGCCATTGTTATTTATATGTTCATCTTCATTTTGTTGTTTTGTTTATCAGACCTGCTGCATTATTGTGATTTAAATAAACTGCACATATCAGCTAACTTATGTAAAGGACATGTTTGGGATATTTTAGACCATTATAGTTTAACTCATTAACTGACTGTCAAGCAAAACATGGGAATCATTGGTAAGACTGTATCACAATTTTTGAGTGTATAACCTTTTATAGTCTGCAATAACTTTTTCCAAACAACAGAAGTGACGCTTATGTGCTGCCCATCTGTCGTTACGAACTTCTCACAATGCAAAAAGAATCATGGGTTGATTTTGCAGAGATGGGAAATGTTCTCATACTGTAAGATTATATATCGGAATGACTGAATTTTGTGCTTTACTGGATCTCACTTCTTCATATCTCAAATTTTTCATTTCACTCAGATTCTACATATATTTGCTGTCATTACAACACTGATTTGCAATGATTGCAACATGTTTTTTTGTTGAATTACTTTATGTAATTTGTTTACGTTTGTGAGACATTTCTGTCACAGCACACTTTTATTTATAATGATCATGCAGCTTTTTGTCTGGATGAGTAATACTGACACTATTTCATATCAACACACATACATACATAGTTGTATATGCTGCAGGTTTGTAATAGTTTAAATCTAGAAGAGCTATGAATTCTTTCCAAATAATTTCACTGATATATGGAAATTGACTCCTAACATTTTCTCCTTGTGGAAGAAGTATTTCACACTGCTGGGATGAAGTCCATGGGCAAATGACAAACATGCAAAAACAAAACAAAATGTATTTACTGATAAGCAAGTTGAAACTGTAGCAATTCTCAATTTCTTTTAGGGGTTTGAGGTTTTCACAGGAAACTAATATGATCCTATAACATCCTTCTAACAACAGAGCTTTACTGTAAAGAGCTGTTTTTTTTTCTGATGTATGACATCAGTCAGACATCGTCCATTTTCACACATGCACATTTAGCAGAATATTTGCCTTTACATTTTCATAAACTTCTTTATACCGTTTTCATGCTGTCATTCTGTCTGTTTTGGAGATATAGATTTTTAACCATGTTAATGTTTTTCCCTTTGTTGGACTTCATTATTACCCAGGATTCCCAGTTTGTTCATCTGTGTTGAGGATGTTCACTACACTGACCAGTGGAAAAAGATTATGACTGCTATAAAGCGCTGTTTCTTCAACTGGATAGAGCATCTTGACTAAAATGGGTCCCTGAACAAGACTCTTGGTCTCATGTTGAAAATGTTAAACTCTGATCTAGAGGCCACTGCTTTCTTTGGCGACTTATCAAACACAGGAAGTATGTAGTATGTGCTTCTGTGCTCTATTTACACTGAGGACCTACATGTGAAATAACCCTCATAAGCTCCCTCGCTGACTGAATTCTTCTATCTGAAATCGTACGGCTATGTTAAAAAGCTAACCTCTCTATATTGTAGTCAATGGATGTGTGTTGTTTGAAGTTGTGGTATGTATGAATACAGAATTGGATACAGACTACTGTACGTTATGTGTTTGCCTGTCTGCTGTTCAAGTATTACTAAACTGTGTAAAAATGATGTTCATGTGTTCCTTTTCAGGTCTGTTTACCATTACAGGATGTACATAATGATCAAGTGCGGTGCACAAAAATAAATAGTAAACAGAAAACAGAGGCAGCATTCATCAGATTTTATGTGTCTCTTGGTGTTTCTTTTTTTTGATCACTAGAGGGTAGCAGTGTACAACATATGAACTACACTGCAGCGTGCCCGTTGATGAAACAAGTACTCAGATCATTTATTTAAGTAAAAGTACAAATAAACCTCCCATTACAAGTATTACAAGCCCTCAACAAAATTCAGGAAGTAAAAGTACAGAAGCATTATCAGCTAAATATACTTAAAGTATCAAAGTAAAAGTACTTGCTCTGCAGAAAATTGGGCCCTGTGACTGACGTATTATCCTATATTAAGTATAATAAGTTTAGAGGGCAAGTCACACTGGTGAAAGAGCTAAAAACTCACATCTAAAACGTCACAAGGAGCCCCAACCAGACACTGCTTTTTCCCCGTAAAAGATCATAAGCCAAATAAGTTTGGGAACCATGAGTTTAATATTTTACAATGCAATGTATTTTATAAGCTTTTCATAATATGAAAGGAACTACTAACTATGGCTGTCAAACAAAGAGGAGTAGGAGTATAAAGTAGCACAATATGGAAATATGACCTGAAAATTGTAATTAAAGTACAGTACTTGAAAAAATTATTTAATTTTGTAGATGATCCCTCTCGGTAGAATTTGAGTATTTCAACACTGGTGGTATTGGAAACAAACTGTAACAATAAGCTGCATTACAGTGCTGCTGTTCACAATTTCATCTCCTCTCATATGTGATCAGTTAGGGGATTGGTAAGTTTTCCCCCCGGGGCTCAGATCCGGGAAAAACAAGACTGCAGTGTCAGTGTTTGACTATCAAGGAGGAATTTTAGGGTAATTGAAAATAACTCCCTCCAATCAGTGATTCATTTTAAATTAAGGTTGCTGTTGCACTCTTCAGTTTTTCCCTCCTCAAACTCGCTCTCCTGACTCACTTCCTGAGACAGATTCAGCTCTGATGGATGTAGACCATAAGCATTTTACATCATATCCTACACCATTAGGCACAAGTCTCATCTAGATGTCAAGCTATTACACATACACAAAAGAGTATTAAATAAACATCTTGATACCAGCGGGGACATGGATGGCCTTTGGAGTAAGATGAATGTAGACACCACAAAAGGTTAAAGGTGCTGCTGCTACTAACTAATGGTACATAACTGAAAAGGTGACTCATCTGACCAAGACAAATTCTATCCGCCCACTGAAAGAAAATAATGCTTTCATCGTTGCATCCCTCCTGAGGTACATATTGTGGGCTTATAGATCACAAGTGAATTCAAGATTTTACTTATTTATTGATTGATCGTGACATTTTTTTACTTGAAGAGGGAGTGTGAATAAATTCACGGTTCAGTTGGACCGGACCGAGTGCACCTTGCTTTCACACAATAATAGTTTCTAACTTAGTTCTAACTGTTCTTCTAAAGGCTGTGAAGTTGTGAAGTTGGAACCTGAATAAATGATGCCTCTCACTAAGTCAAGCACTACTGTCAATTTACCCATGAAGGCACTTAACCCCTAAGTGCTTCACTGCTCACTAAAAGACTTCCTGCTGGAGCCTGCTGTGACCGACTGTGTGTAACTGTGATACTGTGAAACCGGATGTGTCTGGAAAACAGTGCTGCTCTGTACATAGCTGTACAAATAAACAAGCTTTAAAAAAAGAAGCTAACTTGGAGTCGTTGTACAAGCACACTAGTACGTACTGTTGTTATCTTATCTTAACAAGGCAGCTGAATGGCTGGGAAACGCTCATGTCTCCAGAGATGCTTCTACTACAGTCTTATTAGGAACTTAAAAGAAATGTTTTCACATGGTCTCTCCAGAGAACAGTCATTAAAAGAAATTGATTCGTGGATGGTTAATTTGTTTGAAAAGTCTCCAGTTTTACTGTTCATTTGTGTTGTGTGCAGGTCACAGAGCTTTGTATCAAAACTGAATATGGAGAATATGGTCATCAGTGAATTGAGACAATGTCCAAAATATCAATAATAGACATGCAGAAACATATATTTCATACAAAAATACTTTGTTTGAAAGGTGTGCACATACACAGTCTAATTTACAATAACTTTAAGAGGAGAACAACAGCAGATGTTTACCATCTTAGTTTAGTGTGTTAGCATGAAAGCATGATGATTTGCTACTTCACGCTTAGTGCTGCTGAGGCTGATGGGAATGTCATTAGTTTTGCAGGTATTTGCTCATAAACCAAAGTGTTGGAGTCAATAGACTTTCATATCTGCAGAACATGAATCTCTGTACCAAATGTCATGGCAATCCATCCATCCACGTCGAGACCTTTCACTCAAACTAAAAAAGCATCAAGCTCAGGATGGTGCTGAAGGAAAAGTCAGGGGATCAAATCAAGTCATCAGGACACATTGTCTAAGAAAAAATGATGTCTGTACCAAATGATGTGCCAATCCATTACAGTAAGTAGATGTTGAGATATTTAACTTGATAAGTGGAAACTTTGACCCGCTGGTGGCGCTAGAGGTAAAGTCAGGGAATCCTTAAAGCCATAGGGTTCATCTTCTGGGCATCATGGATGTCTGTACAAAATATATCAATACATCTGATAGTTGTTGAAATATTTCAGTGAGGACCAAAGTGGTGGACCAACTGACCAACAGACCAACTTTGCTGTCCCTTTAGAGCACATGTGCCAAACCCGGCCCCCCTTGCAGATTTTAATCCGGCCCGCATATCATTTTAGGTCCACAATAAATTTTGGCCCACCTAGTTTTCATTAGTTGTCGCTTTTTCTGAAGTTTTTATCACTTTTGCCGACACTTTTGTTCATAGTTTTTGCCACTTTTTCCTACGTTTTTTTCCTACGTTTTTGTAGCTTTTTTCTTTGATAGCTAAATTACTTTTTTGGGGCTTTATGTCGACCAAGCTGTAAGTGAGAAGACTATATAAGTCATGCCAAAGTACAGTAAAATATGTTTGACTTTTTTGATGAAATAAGGATGTAAATAAACTAAATGTCTGAATGTGCTTCTTATTTTCCAGTATGGGCCTTAGTGAAATTGAGTGTGACACCCCTGCTTTAGAGCTAAATCACAAGCAAAAAAAACAACCTAATTTATTATTTAATCCATTGTCTCTAGTTATATTTCTCATTATGTACCATAGGCATGACATGTATTTTTAAGTGCTCTCTGGCCTCAACGTACTGTAGCAAGACCTCAGTGACATTGTACTAATTTGCCCATGACCTGCGCTTCCTGCTTTACTCATAATCTCAAATACATCACTGATGTCAAGTGGTTAAAATGCAGCCATTGCAGACTGAAATGTCAATGCAGATGCACTCATGTCATTCTCAAGGTTCTTTTGTTAAACATCTTTTTGAGACAGTAAAGTGTTTTTATATCACAGTCATAAACTACTATCTAAACTCTCCTATAACTACATGTGGTGACTTGATAAAAGGGAGCATTTTCCTTCAAGTTCTATGTGATGCAATAAAAGTTAAGGATATTGCTATGTGTGTGTGTGTGTGTGTGTGTGTGTGTGTGTGTGTGTGTGTGTGTGTGTGTGTGTGTGCGGGCATATTATAATTCTTGCATGCTAAGACAGATACAGCCTGGGTGTGTGCAGATTTCAGGTGCAGATTTCACACAGGAAACAGAAACAGAACATTTGTTTTAGTTTCAACATATGTCTTTTGAATTTCCTGCTCAATTGCTTCTTTCACAGACGAGAACAAGCTACAGTACAGCACATTATAGATAACAAGCTGTTTTACTGATGTATACAATTTAAACCCTAGTAGATCAGTCACATTGGATAGAGATTATCTATCGGTAAATCCTACCTAATCCATACCTCTTTCCTAAAACTATGCGTGGTATAAAAGTACGGTAGTTTAATTTGGAATAGCCAAAGTATACAGGAAGGATAGGGGGAGGGTCATGTTAGGTGGGAGGATGAGAGTTAAGGAGAGGGATGAAAAAGGGGGTTGAACGGAGTTATTGTGTGGCTGTAACGTCTGGGAACCCGGGGGTCGAGACTCTTAGTTATAATAACTTCATTATTGAGATCATACTTCCAAACAGTAAGTGAAATCATTATGGTACTGGATGAATTTAACCTTTAAATACATAGACTCAGGAAGATATTACACCATATTGACACAAAATGATACTTTGGCAAAGGACGACAGATTACCTGATGAAAGTCGGAAAAACCAAAACATCACAATAAATATTTTTAGCATTAATAGAAAGCTTTTTTTTTTTTTTTTAAAGATAAGTTTTGAGAAGTGATTTAAAAGATTTTACTGATTCTGCAGCCTCAGATCTGTGCTCTGGCTCATATGGGAGCAACAATTCAGCAATATAACTGGAGCTGAACCATGAAGTGCTTTAAAGGTAATCAGAAAAATCTTAAAATCAATTCTAAAACTTGGTAACCAGTGAAGAGAAGCTATAACAGGGCTGATGATCTTGTCTTCTAGTATTAAAAGCCGAGCAGCTTTTTTTTACCAGCTGAAGGTGTAAGATTGTTTTTTTGGTTTAATCCTGAATTCATTGGAACTCAAATGATTATCACACCCAGGTGATCTAATCTCTTTATAACATTGTTTTTTTATGTTGACGCTAAAAAGTTTATAGTTTCCTGTTCATTTTGTGTCCTGAATAGTGTAAATTAGCACAGACAAAAGGATGGGAAGAAGAAGTCTCTTTATGTTAGCGTACTGTCGCAGTAACATGATGGTGCAGTGCCGGTGTGTAAGTTTACTGCCGAGGGTCTGTATAACAATAACTCTGAAAATGCAGATGCCCTTAAAGCAGCTGATGATGAAAATAATATTGTTGTGCTAAATGATCAATTAGATCATTTATAAGCAGAATTGGACCCACACAGCCGTGTTGCAATGATCACAAAACAATGATTTATTTCTGATCACTATGCTGACTAACTTGTCTTTGGTGGACTGTGTACAACACAGTACAATATAAACTATTGTATGGCAATTTAAAAAATATCAATGAGTTTTTTGGCATCTGTACAGTAAATCACTGATGATGATATTATTTAAATGTGTAGCTCAATCTGGGTAACTAACAGTGAGTGTATTTTTCCAGACCTGACCTATAGTTTTCAGAACGCCCATGCATGAAGCTTAAAGCTTTATAGCTTTTTCAAACCACTTCAGGTGTCATAAAGGTCAACTTCCTAACTCTGCTGAGCTTTAGTATCTTACTGGCAGTTTAAAAATAGTGGCGTCCTCTTTGGCTCTGCCACTTTAGCATGGATTAAATGTAACTGCAGCTGTGATGGAAACTAACAATGGCACTATGATAATAACTTTTTACAGGCATTTAGAATGGCTGTTGTTGGGGTTTGTTGCTATTTGCTTCTGAAATTATACTTTGCTACTTCTTGATTGTCACTTTTTTATGGTGCAGACACAGTTGGTAAATTTCCAGATGGCATGATTGAAGTGTAATCCTGAGTTGTGATTCGTCATTCCTTTGCACATTAAACCTGCATTAATTTATTTTTTGGCCACTTGGGCACAGCCACTGACGTCCTATAACGTTGTTGTGGTGAACGTGTTAGCAATCATTTGTCTATTTACGCATCCAGCAAATACAGGATAAGATTAGCATTAGCATTTATTCAGAGTCACGTTTCTAACCACATATACACAAATATCTGGCTCTTTAGCTGCTAAATGCTCTGCTATGTTCACCAGCTAACCGCTAACTGTGTCTGTGTACAGTGGCTTTTTTGTTGTTGCTGAAAATGGCTGCCTGAAAACACAGAGAGAGCGGTGAAAATGAACCAAAACAGTACAACTGTGGCCTGAAAAACCAAAAGAATGAGCAGCTGAAAGATGCTAAAATGCTGTGTAGAGCTGAGGGGAACTTTAGAGTCAGTTGATAATTCTCTGTGGGTTCGTCACTACAAGCGACTTCTTTCAATTTACACATAAAGATTTGACCCATTGTTTATATCAAGAATATATTATAGCAGCTTTAATATTTGCGTCCGTTGTAGTCTGCGGACACTCAGTCCTCTGTCAGCTTACAACAGCATGATATTCAGTTACAGTTATAGTTACACACACACACACACACACACACACACACACACACACACACACACACACACACACACACACACACAACACAGGAACATAGAAAACTCCTCTGTACCATCTGAGGGGAAAATTTGAGGCAACCACTGACAGAAGGGTCTGCTTGTATGCTTGTGTTTATCTAAGGCTCTGTGAAATTCCCTTCTGCCAACAGCTACACTGTACACATCCAGTCCGTGTACATGAACACAAAAATAGAGATGGCTTTCTACCAGTAAACCCTAACCCCCATCTACACTTACAGTGCATACACACCTGCAGTGCAAACACATGCATGCAACATCTTGGCCTGTGTGCAGTGTTGTGAGTGACTGGTGTGTATTCTGACACCGTGGTTTAGAAATAGCCCCTCATGCCCAGAGACGCACTGCTCCACATAAAGCTCTCTGTCTGCTACTACAAATGTTCAGGATATCAGCTGGAAGGAAAACTTTATTCCCCATGGTATACTTCTTGAGTTCTGATTGTGCGGGGCAGCCGGTGAGTCATTTCTCTCAACGTTATATTAAAACATTTCATAAGAAATGGAACAAAAGCTGTGAGGTGAATGACGCACGTTGCCCACAATGAATTACACCTGATTTGACAATTACAACATTGTGAGCTTGCTTACTGTTTTAATTCTGAATGTCTGGAGTTTTGTCACAGCTTGTGAGGAGAAATTACAAAGGATCAACCTTGTGTTGTTCTTCAGTTTCTATTTCTGGTCTTTGTCACTTCTCTCTGTTTTCCTTTCTCTAATTAATTACCCTGAACTCTTTGTTGCAGTCTATCTGCTGCTGTCTCTCTCCACGTTGTTGCTTCGCCTCCATATATTTTGCTTCAAACTTTAATGACGCAGCACAACAAGAACCACAGCTAGAATTAAATTATTGTTTTGATGTAAGTTAAAAGTTTTAGTTAGTTCTACATTTTAGGAATTTGATTATTTTTCTTTCCAAGAGTAAAATGATAAAATCTCTTATATCTGTGTGTTAAACACGGCGCTGGAGGGCGTGTTTAGCCGAGCTTAGCATAGAGACTGGAAGAAGGGGGAAACAGCCAGCCTGGGCTCTCTGCTTTTTAGAAATGTTTCTACCAATCCCTCTAAAAGCCTGCTATTTAAAATATATATATATATATATATAATATATATATAAACCCTATATATATATATTGTTTCTTTGAAATGTAAAACATTGTGTATAAAAATGATATGTTTAGGTTTTATGGGGAGTTATGTGCTGGACTATTTCTTGGAGCAATGACTTCCTGGAGTCTTGTTGACAGATATAACTAAAGGGTTTGTTTATTGTTGTTTTATTTTTACCAGGCTAAGCTTACTGTCTGCTGGCTCTTATCTAACAGACAGATAATCATGGCAAGAAAGCAAATAAACATATTTCCCCAAAGTCCTTTAATAAACAGACGTTGATATTCTCATGTCACTCAAAAGCAAAATGTTGATATATTTCTTTAAAATATCCCAGCATGGAGCTTTTATTGAAGTTCTAATCTATAGTCAAAATTCTGTCCTCTGCCTTACCTTGCTACCAGACTTTTATCTGGGTGCAAAAACAGTTCTTCTTACAGTAAATTATTTCTCCAACATATTTCAGTTCTGTGCATTAGTTCAAAAAAGGCCATTTTCCCCCACAGTGAAAACAGCCCTCGTGTTTAGACCGCAGTATCTGAGGCTTCACCAGGGGCTTCGGCCACAAACACATTTCAGACGAGCCTCGGGCAAAAGCTGACCAGTCTGGCCTCGATCGACAGACTAGAGACTCTGTTGTTTTTTTTTTTTAATCTATGTCAGAGCTAACAGCCATGGTCATTTGGCAGGGGGGGGGGGACCTTGCTGCCAAATTGACCATTTGGTTTATTCAAACTAGAAGTGCAAAAGGTGAGACTATGATCACAGAGATCCCCATGGTGATGGTGGGCTTCTGTACTGTGCTGTTTGCTCAGTTGGACCTCTAGGGCTGCATTTACACAGGAGCTGAAAGTGATTATTTAGCCCTGTGCTGCTCCAGTTGATCTTCATGTTCACACTTACGGCTGTAGGACACTCAGCTATTGTCCTCAGTATTTGCTTTGTTGTGTTTAGCAACTTGGAGGGCAGGATTTCTCCAGCAGAATTGTATTTACAGTATATTGGGAAATAAACCAGAAATACTTTATTTCATGATTGCATTACATACTGTTTCCTAGAAATAACAAACCTTATTCTCATACTGATAACAGGGAACAAAAGTTGTCAATAAGCGGTTGTTGAATTTCCTTGAAATAGATGCTCCATTAAAAGAATAAATCAAAAACTTGCAGGAATAAATTGAACGGCTACATTATAAAAAAAAAAAAAATCCAAATAATTAAACATATTTAGAGAGGTACAATATCATATGATTTGGAAATCCTGCCAAATCTGGAACTGAAAAACGATATCAATAACTAGGTACCTCCATTTATTCTCTATGCCTGCTTATTGGTAGTCAACCTTGTATATACAGTATGGTATTCAAGGGCCAGAGATGTATAGTAACGAAGTAGAACTACTTCACTCTTGTACTTGTACTAAAAGGATGTATCTGTACTCTACTGGAGTATTTTTTTTCTCCTACTTCTACTTTTACTTCAGTACATATTTTTGATGAGTTTAATACTTTTACTCCGATACATTGTTTATGTGCTGCATCGTTACTGTTGTGAATTCCTCATGCTACGGAGACTGTGTAGATTACAGTGTGCGTAGTTACGGCTACGTTAGTTACGTAAGAAATCCCGAGAGCGTGTCGTGTTTCTTTTCATTAGAGCGGTTGCCTGTTCAGAAGTCAGAGACGATGTAAGTTTGTACTCTTTCTATTTAGCTATTGTTGCAGCAGATTAAGCTATTCCTGAGTTGTTTCAGTCTGCAATGAGTACTGAATGTTAACCGTTTTACCCTGTGATGTGAAGCTGCTATTATCTGTATTTTGCTAGCTTTCTAACTTTCCACTGTTCATCACACATGTTACTAGCTAGTGTGTGATACCTTTTTTGGGGGTTTTAACATAGACTGTATATAAGAATGGACCAACAGATCCCGTTGCTCTGGACGGAGACCAGTGAAGGCCGTTAGAAGCACTTTTCCGGTGAGCGCTGAGCGTTACTGCGCAGCCTCCAACTGAGAGAAACAACGTAAATGTGCCGTGAGCAACGTGTCTGAAAGTTGTAAGTCTTCTGGTAGCTGTGCCAAGAGAAATCTCAATCATTCCCAGTCTAGCAGAGACGGAGAGCGTAGGTATATGTAAGGAGATAACATAGGCACCGGCTAATTATTGCTAACTAAAATGCTAGTTAACATTAGTAATCACACTTAAACAGCTAATGTGAGACGAAACTGCCTGTGTGCTTCTCCTGTACTATACGGTAATTCCTCTACTATGCGACAGTAAGTCGCGTGGTTATGACACAATCGTTAGCATATTTTTACAAAAACGTCTGCTATGGAGTAGGGATGGGCGATACCACACTTTTAGGATTCGATACGATACCGATACTTTTTCTTGCATTTTCATTGATACCGATACCGATACCGATACCGTTAATTTCTTATTGGCAATTTTTGTCAGTAAAAATATTATTACATTTAAGACAAATCACAAGACAAATACAGACCATTTATACAAAATGTATTATGGTCAATACATAATAAGATTAAAATTAAAATAAATAACATAAATATGAATGAAATAAATTAAATATGAACAAAAACATACACATTTTCAGGCCCTTGGCTGTGTCGCTGTCGGCTGTGTGCGCACGTTGACGCTCATTCACTCGTCTCCTGTCACTACATGGGCCAGCTCAATACGCCGCCAGGTACAGGGGTGTCCCGGCACATAGTAATTTAAGTAAGTAATCTAAAACAGCTGAAAGTGATGCATACACCCCCAATTATTATTTTTTAGTTTATATCGATATTTTTTTAAGGAAATCAATGCCAAATGAGTAGCGTGAGTATATCGATCTATCGATACCACAGGATCGATATGCCCATCCCTACTATGGAGCCATAACGTGAGGTACAAGGTAATGAAGCCTTTTATACATTGTCGTGTTTCTTTAGAAATAAACAATGGACAAATAGAGGCTTTAAACTCTTCAGATGTAAAGTTATTCGCTGTCAAAGTGACGCCAAAATGAATGGCAGTCAATGGAACGCTAACGGGGAGTGATCGCTTTGTAGCATTAAAATGGCGCCATAGGAGGTTCGCGGTCCGAGGAGAGGCTTACCCCCTTGGGTTTTAATTGTTACTGTGCTGGAGAGGATGTTCATTTTACTTGCACAGTGTGATAATTGTACATTTTATTTCAGTATTCTTTAATAAGTGATTAATAACCCACTGTTATATCAGATAATAGTAGTTATAACAGCTCTGACATTAATGTACCTTTTTGGGTTTATTTCAGAAACTTCCTTCATATATCCAGCAATGTACAGCTTGTGACTGCCTGTAATGCACCATCTTACTACCAAGTAAAAAGTTGAACTCCACCTGGTGACTCATGCTCTCTGATTGGTGCCCTTGAGCAGCTAATACATATTATCCAGCATTCACAGGGTTAAAATCCCAACAGTTACAATTATAAAAACGTTATGAATCATTCCTTGTACTGCTGCTACAGCCAAAGGAATTGGGAGTGTCCTTTAAGCTAAACATTTGATATGATCAAACTTTTGACTGCTATCTACATAACACAATACTTGTACTTTTACTTTCAGTACATGAGTAGTAAATATTAAAATAAACTACTTGCAATACATAAGTACAAAAAAATGTTGAATACTTTGGTACTTCCACTTAAGTGTGGTGCTTAAAGAGCACTTCAAATTCTACTCAAGTCACTTTTTTAATAGAACACTTGTACTTTTACTCAAGTATGGGTCTCTAGTACTTTATACATGTCTGTCAAGGGGACAGGGAGCTGGAGGAAGGGCTAATGTAGCGATGAACACATATACACTCACATTCAAACATTAAAGTTTCCACTTTAGACTACATGTCCTTGGACTGACTGCACTTTACCCCAGACAACAGATTTCCTCTAGTGCCACAGGAACCCTGGGTTCAAGGTTTAAGGAATTACCGAGACGTTCATAACTTAGATTACTGTAATTAGCACATTATGACCAAATGTTTTGGAGCTCTGAGGCTATCAACAAATGGTTTTGCCTCACTTGTTGTTTGTGGGGTTTGGTGATAATGCTTTTAGAGGCACAGCAGTGCAAGTATTCTAGGAAGACTCTCCATGTTGGTGTATTCATTGAGTTGCTTCCTCTCCACTTTTCCCAATTTTGTCATTGTCGCTGTCCACTTTGTTTTTATCTCTTTATCTATCCTCCATGTACAAGCACTCTCACCACTCCTGTTTCTCTTTCACTAATTCACCCTCGCTTCCTATTTAGGGTTGTTTTTTTATTCTGTGCTGTGTTTTTTGGAATAGAACAGTAAGCTGAAAAAAAACATACTGGACAAACAAGACTGTTTCAAAAACACAAGATGAACTAATATAATTATATTTGTATGGATGTCCCGTACAATTGTTAAACTGCGTGTTTGCCGTCTCTTGCTTTTTTAAACCCTGCTTTTGTTAACTATCATTTAGAAATCTGAAATCCTCTAATGACAAGCTGTGATGAAGGAGCAGCGTGATTAGAAAGAAAACAAACAAAAAAGCCAATTATTAATGGCCTCAGGCTGCAAAAAAACAACTCAAACCCCATGTTTACACGTTTGCTCGGAAAACATTTGAATGAAAAATAAACCAAACAACACGGGTGATACGATGGCCTTAGCCAGGGGAGTTTCATTCATTAACAGCAGGTGTAGTGCTTTTATTCAGAAAAACACTGTACGAAACTTCAGTACACTCAAAAGAAACTTTATCGCCATGCTTTATGACCTAAGAGCTTTCATTTTAGAACAATGAGAGCGTTTGAATCGCTCTAGGTGGAAAACCAGGTTGGCAGAGAGACATTAGGGTAGAGATCAAAAGTGTGATTCAGAAAGAGAGAGAGAGAGAGCTGCCTAGATGTTATTGCCTGTTGCTTGACTGATGCAGACTGCTTTAGTGTGAGTGGGCGCTGAATGAAAACATTAAATCATGCGCAGACATAAGTAGGTGGTTGGGGAGTTGTGGGTATTAAGTGGAAACTAAGACTCCCATTTGAAAACAAATCCTGAATTCTGTAATCCTTCTGTCTTCACTTTCCCTGACTGTCATAATTTATATCAGACATTTAAAAAAAAATCTTCAAAAGCATTTATTGCTCAAATACTTGCTTAACAGAGTGCATTTGGTGGTAGAGGTTCTGAAACTTAGCATCGTTAGGATTGGATAAATGTGAGTTTTGGTCTACCTGCGCTATTGATTTTATTTTAAAATTAAACCTATCTTTAACAATTAACATATATTAACAATAAACATCTATTCCACAAAACCAAATCTGTATCATGTTTGTCTGTATACAGTTTAATCGTGAGGTGAAACAAACACAAAATGATAATAACAGCAGCTCTAATAATTGTAAATTACAGTGATTGATACATTTGCTCTTGAATTTAATTGAATTTGATAAAGACATATAACCTGGATGCCATCCGAACTTAGCCCCGGCCACAACATTTGAGTTCGGGAAGTTCGGTCTGGACTTGATCCGTTGTGGAGCAACTATGCTCAAACCAGGGCTGTTCGGATCAATGAAATTGTCAGGGCGGGCTTTATACGATGATGGACAGATGATCAACAGTAACGTAATCAACCACGTCACCAAAGAGTGCTTGGGTTGAATTTGTTTACAACAAAGATGGCTGCCATCGCGTCTGTTATAGAAGATATCGACAGCGCATTCATTTGAAAAGAGGAACAGAGAATTGCGATCACATATGTATACACATTCCGCACGACATGGAAACTGCCGCCTCTGCCTTTGCTCTGTCGAAGACTGCCTTTGACTCTCCGTTGCTCTGATTGGTTGTAGGTCTATCCAATTGATTGCAGAGGCATTCTCTTTCCTGGTTCAGTTGAAACACGCCCTATAATCACAGCCCAGTGGAGCAGTATCAGACTCACATTCTGACTAGAATCTGAGTATGACGACATCAGACTAAAAGACATCAATAGAGCATTGCATCAATTGCATCAGATTCTTCATTCATGCTTCACCATCAGCATTCATCGGTTGCTTGGCTACCAGCTGACTGGTAACATCCAATCATATTTATAGAGGTGCACAGACACCTTTACAGTAATAACCTGACACTATTACTCTTCAGATACATCATGTAGCTCCCATTCTGTCCACACCTCCACTGTATGTGCTACTCTAAGTTTTATGGTATTGTTGACTTATTATGTTCTAATGGCCGTGTATATTTTTTGTCTTTTCCACCAAATCCATCTTTTGTGCCAACCATGTGCCACAAATGATCAATTCCTTGTGCCTCATGTCTGTCACAAATTCTGTGAATTTCGAATTGAATAGATCATCATCATTACCAATCGTATATTTAATTTTTCCCCACGTTTACTGTAAATTGCTATTTAAATCTCAAAGTGACAGTTTGAGGAGTAATTGCTTAGCACTTCTTCTGTATATTGTGTTACTGTAATCCCAGGCCTCAGCTACAATCCCTCAGGGATCAGCTTGACTCTCCTTTTAACAGATGATGTGAAGCTTTATTTTTCTTGCCTCCTGAGCAAACTCACTCTTGGCTGCATTTGAAGACCCCTAATCTGCATATTTCCAATCAGTGTGCACTGTTTGCGATATTGATCAGTAGTGGGATAACAAACAACTAAGACGGACACATTTTCAGTTTTACTCATCAGTGCGACTTTTGTGGTTAAATTAAAAACAAACAGATAGAAAAAAAATAAGAAGAAATACAATTCCTTTAACATTCTAATGAAACTGACACTAAATGAATGCAAGGGCATTTTGGAGATCCCAAGCATGTTTCTTTGACAAACATCTTTTCATCTGAATGATGTATGTTTAATCACAAGCAGCAGGGAGGACCAACATTGCTTACAGTAACATACATGTAAAAAAGCAGTCACAAAATGACAATGAGGTGATAGCAGCACTAACACAGCCTCGATCTGCCACTGCATGACAGTCCCGTACTTGACGCCCACCAGGCATTTCTTCATTGTGCTGGCTTGGAAGAGACGGCTCACTACGTTTTAGATAATAAAATCTGATGACGCACATGCTTGGCATTGGGACGCCTCAGCACTTTCTCTCTCGTTCAGCCTTTCTCTCTAATTCTTTCCATATTTGTTTTTTTCCCCTGGGAAGATGGAAAGAAGAGCAGAATCAATTATAATTTGACTTAGCTCTCAAAGGAGAAAGTGTATGAGTACATAACCTACTTGGTGTGGAATAAGTGACAGAACAGTTGAGTGTGTGTGTGTGTGTGTGTGTGTGTGTGTGTGTGTGTGTGTGTGTGTGTGTGTGTGTGTGTCTGGTGGAGATTGTATCCAAGGGAGAGACTGTGATTGTGGTTTGATGAGTGATTCCATCACACTCTGATGAAGGGGTTATACAGTGCAGAGAACAAGCTCATTTCATCACATCATTGTGCACACACACGGCTGCAGATTGTGTGCTGATGAGTGTTTATGCCAGAGAGAAAGGGAGAGGTAGAAAGAAAGAAATAACCACAAGATGAATAAGAAATGCTCATCTCAGCCCTCAGGCTCTTTCCTTTGGTCTCTGATGCTTAGAGTTAGCCCCCACAGACCTTTATCTTAAGTCTGGTTGTTGCTGTTATCCACTCACATCTGGCACTAGTGTGTGTTGTTCATGTGTTGTGCATCCACAAACCCCAATGACGACAGCTTCTTGTGTTTTCCAGGCCAGTTTTTGTGCCAGCGGATGAGTATTGTCACTAATAAGACCAATTCAATCTATTATCTATTATTCCGACACAAAGACAGCTTCTTTCCCCAAGCAGTCACTCTGTTGAACGCTCAGAAATAGTCCCCACCCTTACACTGAACAAAGTCAATCAACACTGTTCTGCTCATCTACCTCATGTATATTTCAATCTTACAATTACAATATTGTTATTCATATATTACCATTGCACTGAACTGCCTTGCACTATATTTATATTTAAATCTTAAATTAGACTCAGACTATACTGATATTGTACTGTTCCTTTCTTCTCTTCAATTGTTATTGTATATTTTTTGTAAATTTGTAAATTCTATTGTATTGTTATACTGTATACTTAACAGTATTTTTTATATTTCTTACTGTCCTTTCTGTTTTTATTCTTTATATGTTAAGTGAGTGTTGTACTTTGAGAGCAAAGATTAACCGAGTCAAATTCCTTGTTTGTTTACGCAAACCTGGCCAATAAAGCTGATTCTGATTCTGATTTTGTTTCTGATTCTGATTCTGATTATCTGTGGCTGTCTCGTTAACTCCAGAGCGGCTGTGTTTTGGGTCGGTTTATTATAACATAAGTGTGCACATGACCTCAACTGAGCTCCAGTTGTGTTGCAACACATGGGCAAACCTCCATAAGAGAAACAGGAGGAACAAGGGAAGGACAAGTTGCTGCCCCGAGACTCTGGAACAAGTTACCCCCTGATATTCGCACTATTACAGATGTAGCTCTTTTTAGATCCAAACTCAAAACCTATTTGTTTGGAATGGCTTTTAATACGTAGTAGTGGTGTGACAATTTCCCTCTCCTCCTCCTGTTTCTATGTAACCTTTTCTGATTTTACTGTTTTATATTTCATTCTTTTTATTGTATGATATGTTGTTTTATTCTTGGTTCCTGATGTAAAGCACTTTGGATACCTGCTGGTTGCTGTAAAGGGCTGGAACTAATGATTCATTTCAATATCAATTCTTGATTGTTTTTTCAATAAGTCAATGCCTATATAATTTAGTCTATAAAATGTCAGAAATTAGTTTTTTTTTAAAGAACAGAAGCCTGTTACAAGTTGTTTGTTCAATAACCAGCTCAAAACTCAAAGAAATTTAATATAAAATTAAATAAACCTAAGAAAACCAGGTAATTTTTTTTCTTCTTGCTTGATGAATAAATTAAAGATGAATCGATTATACAATTTGTAGTTGTATTTTCTTTAGATTTTACTGATTAATTAATAAATACATCAATCAATCACCTCTCCTGGAACCATCACCTTATCGTGGTGGAGAGGTTTGTGTGTCCCTATGAACCTGAGGGCTGTGTTGTCTGGAGCTTTGTGCTCCTGGTAGGGTCTCCCAAGGCAAAGTGGTCTCAGGTGAGGGGCCAGACAAAGAATGGTTCAAAAACCCTATGAGTGACCGAGGAAGAGATGGAGTGACCCTGCCCGGAGGAAGCCCGGGGCCCCCATCTGGAGCCAGGCCCAGATGGAGGGCTCGTCAGCGAGCGTCTGGTGGCCGGGTTTGCCACGGAGCCCGGCCGGGCACAGCCCGAAAAAGCTACGTGGCATCCATCTCTCCATCCCATGGGCCCACCACCTGTGGGAGGAACCGCTGGGGTCGGGTGCGCTGCCACATGGGTGGCAGTGAAGGTCAGGGGCCTCGACGGACCAGACCCGGGCAGAAGACGCTGGCTCTGGGGACGTGGAATGTCACCTCTCTGTGGGGGAAGGAGCCGGAACTGGTGCGGGAGGTGGAGCGCTACCGGTTAGATCTGGTGGGGCTTACCTCTACGCACAGTCTCGGTTCTGGAACCATACTCCTGGATAGGGGTTGGACTCTTTTCTTCTCCGGAGTTGCCCAGGGTGTGAGGCGCCGGGCGGGTGTGGGGATACTCACAAGCCCCTGGCTGAGCGCCGCTACGTTGGAGTTTACCCCGGTGGACGAGAGGGTCGCCTCCCTACGCCTGCGGATTGTGGGGGGGAAAACTCTGACTGTTGTTTGTGAATATGCACCAAACAAGAGTTCGGAGTATTCGGCCTTCTTGGAGACCTTGAGCGGAGTCCTATATGGGGCTCCAGTGGGGGACTCCATAGTTCTGCTGGGGGACTTCAACGCGCACGTGGGCAATGATGGAGACACATGGAGAGGCGTGATTGGGAGGAACGGCCTCCCTGATCTAAACCAGAGTGGTTGTTTGTTGTTGGACTTCTGTGCTAGTCATGGATTGTCTATAACGAACACCATGTTCGAACATAGGGATGCTCATAAGTGTACTTGGTACCAGAGCACCCTAGGCCAAAGGTCAATGATCGATTTTATAATCGTTTCATCTGATCTGAGGCCGTATGTTTTGGACAGAAGAGAGGGGCAGAGCTGTCAACCGATCACCATCTGGTGGTGAGTTGGGTCAGAGGGTGGGGGAAGACTCTGGACAGACCTGGTAAGCCCAAACGGGTAGTGCGGGTAAATTGGGAACGTCTGGAGGAGGCCCCTGTCCGACAGACTTTCAACTCACACCTCCGGTGGAGCTTTTCGTGCATCCCTGTGGAGGCTGGGGGCATTGAACCCGAGTGGACAATGTTCAATGTTTCCATTGCTGAAGCTGCGGCGAGGAGCTGTGGTCTTAGGGTCTTAGGTGCCTCAAGGGGCGGTAACCCACGAACACCGTGGTGGACACCGGTGGTCAGGGAAGCCGTCCGACTGAAGAAGGAGTCTTTCCGGGATATGTTATCCCAGAGGACTCCGGAGGCAGTGGCAAGGTACCGAAGGGCCCAAAGGGCCCAAAGGGCTGCAGCCTCTGCCGTGAAAGAGGCAAAGCAGCGGGTGTGGGAGAAGTTCGGAGAAGACATGGAGAAGGACTTTCGGTCGGCACCAAGGTGCTTCTGGAAAACCGTTCGCCACCTCAGGAGGGGGAAGCGGGGAACCATCCAAGCTGTGTACAGTAAGGATGGGACGCTGTTGACCTCAACTGAGGAGGTAATAGGGCGGTGGAAGGAGCACTTTGAGGAACTCCTAAATCCGACTAATACGCCCTCTATGGTAGAGGCAGAGCTGGAGGATGATGGGGGATTGTCGTCAATTTCCCGGGTGGAAGTTGCTGAGGTAGTTAAACAACTCCACAGTGGCAAAGCCCCAGGGATTGATGAGATCCGTCCAGAAATGCTTAAAGCTCTTGGTGTGGAGGGGTTGTCTTGGTTGACACGCCTCTTCAACATTGCGTGGAAGTCTGGGACGGTGCCTAAGGAGTGGCAGACCGGGGTGGTGGTTCCCCTTTTCAAAAAGGGGGACCAGAGGGTGTGTGCCAATTATAGGGGTATCACACTTCTCAGCCTCCCTGGTAAAGTCTTCTCCAAGGTGCTGGAACAGAGGGTTCGGTCGATAGTCGAACCTCAGGTTGAAGAGGAACAATGCGGATTCCGTCCTGGTTGTGGAACAACGGACCAGATCTTTACTCTCGCAAGGATCCTGGAGGGAGCCTGGGAGTATGCCCAACCGGTCTACATGTGCTTTGTGGATCTGGAGAAGGCCTATGACCGGGTCCCCCGGGAGATACTGTGGGAGGTGCTGCGGGAGTATGGGGTGAGGGGGTCCCTTCTCAGGGCCATCCAATCTCTGTACAACCAAAGCGAGAGCTGTGTCCGGGTTCTCGGCAGTAAGTCGGACTCGTTTCAGGTGAGAGTTGGCCTCCGCCAGGGCTGCGCTTTGTCACCAATCCTGTTTGTAGTATTTATGGACAGGATATCGAGGCATAGTCGGGGTGGAGAGGGGTTGCAGTTCGGTGGGCTGGGGATCTCATCGCTGCTTTTTGCAGATGATGTGGTCCTGATGGCATCGTCGGCCTGTGACCTTCAGCACTCACTGGATCGGTTCGCAGCCGAGTGTGAAGCGGCTGGGATGAGGATCAGCACCTCTAAATCGGAGGCCATGGTTCTCAGCAGGAAACCGATGGAGTGCCTTCTCCAGGTAGGGAATGAGTCCTTACCCCAAGTGAAGGAGTTCAAGTACCTTGGAGTCTTGTTCGCGAGTGAGGGAACAATGGAGCGGGAGAATGGTCGGAGAATCGGCGCAGCGGGTGCGGTATTACATTCAATTTATCGCACCGTTGTGACGAAAAGAGAGCTGAGCCAGAAGGCAAAGCTCTCGATCTACCGGTCAGTTTTCATTCCTACCCTCACCTATGGTCATGAAGGTTGGGTCATGAAGAACGAGATCCAGGGTACAAGCGGCCGAAATGGGTTTCCTCAGGAGGGTGGCTGGTGTCTCCCTTAGAGATAGGGTGAGAAGCTCAGTCATCCGTGAGGAGCTCGGAGTAGAGTCGCTGCTCCTTCACGTCGAAAGGAGCCAGTTGAGGTGGTTCGGGCATCTGGTAAGGATGCCCCCTGGGTGCCTCCCTAGGGAGGTGTTCCAGGCACGTCCAGCTGGGAGGAGGCCTCGGGGAAGACCCAGGACTAGGTGGAAGGATTATATCTCTAACCTGGCCTGGGAACGCCTTGGGATCCCCCAGTCGGAGCTGGTTAATGTGGCTCGGGAAAGGGAAGTTTGGGGTCCCCTGCTGGAGCTGCTACCCCCACGACCCGAGACCGGATAAGCGGACGAAGATGGATGGATGGATCAATCAATCAATCAATCAATCAATCAATCAATCAATCAACTTATCTTTTCAAGAAAGAGCACGAATATACAGTATAAAGGTAAAAGGGATAAATGAGAGAAAAGGCTAAATGTATGAAAGGGTATCATACACTTCTAAATGACACACATTTTACACTTCTAAATTCTTCTGTCAGTAGGTGTGGACACAGTTTAAATGCTTTTTCCCCATATGGTGGTTTGGGCACATACCATCTTGACTCACTCTCTTTTTTTCCTCTCTGCTTCTCTGACACTTTCTCCATCTGTCTCTTCTCTCTCAGGACTGATGTTTGGCAGGTGCTGTGTCTCATGTGCAGCTCTGCAATTGGAAATCTTTTTTCTTTTCTTAATTCAATAAACAGCCACTGACCAGTGGAAAAGTACCATCGCCACCATTTGTCCTTTCTTTAGACAAAATGATTGTCCTAAAATCAGTTGAGCAGAAGAAAACTCAAAATTGAGCAGTGTAAGGTGAACGTAATCGATGTTTTATAATAACAATGTATCAAATGACAATGTGAAACGTGTCGCTCATGGTGAAGAACCTACAGAGAATGAATTATCTGCAGCTTCTCTCAGCTTTTTGGCTTAATAGGGAGTTTCAGCTCATTCTTTAGCTGTCCGGACCACAATTTCTCTGTTTTCATTCATTCTTGCTGCTCTCATAGCGTTTTCGGTTAAAAAAAAAAAAAAAAATAAACACTCTACCCTGCCCAGCACCAAACGGCAGACAGACACAGTTGGCGACTAGCTGGTGAACATAGTGGAGACTTTAGCAGCTAAAGAGCCAGATATTTCCATCAGCAGTTGGCAGAGGCCAAAAACAGAGCTAAAATAGAGTGAATATTGGACTTACATTCATCAGACTCCAAATGAATGATAGTGTTGCTCCTTTACTGCTGCATGTGTAAATAAGTGACTGTTTCCTAATAAGTTCAACATTTCAACAGGTGACGATATGTCAATGTTGTGTTCACAACTTGTTTCTGCTGCCCTCGAGTGGCCAAAAAACCTAGTTATTGTGGGGGAAAAAACTATTAACTTCATTCTACGTGGTTTGCTAGCTTTGAGAAAGATGCTGACACCAAGAAAACTGAGCATAGGATGGTTGTTTTAGCACAAGCAAAAACATTTGTGGATTGCGTGTTTGCTTGAAAGAATCTCAACCTATCACCGTGCACTTTGAATTGCACTAACCTGCATGAAAGATGCTTTTGAAATAAAGTTGGATTGATTGACTGCACATAGACAACATATGTTGGATGTGCAATAGCTCAAATTCAGACTTTAAACCATCTTTTCAGAAACCTGTATCTGCTTAAATTTCATCTACAGCCGATGCTGTGAATGTCACCTGTTGGCTTCTTCTTCCAGTTTGTACTTTTGCCACATATAACCACTTTGTTATGAGGCTGTTTTGTTTTTGGATCCCAATGCCTTGTGTCAGCTTAGAGAATGGCAGACGTCAGCAGGTTGGTTGAGGGGTCCAAACTGTTATATTTTATATTGACTGCATTAACCAGAACTCTGGAGAAATGCAGGATCAGCTTGTATTTCAGCAGGCGTAGCTTTCAAGGAGATATGTGATACAGCTGTGCTCTTGAAAACCCAACTTTGTCAGCACACGCTATTACTTACATAATGACAAAGTTAATGCATGACATAAACAGGCCCTCAGACTGAAGATCATAGTGATTATGTCTTTCTTAAATGAAAAAGAAGTAAGAAGCAGAGGTGTTTGTTTGGTACAGTATACTCTCATGTTTTCCTCTGAACACTCATTCCCTGTGGCTGCTGAATTTCTCAGTAACAAGGATATTTATAGTGTGACCCAGGGCACGATGCCAATAGAAATAAGGATGTCGAGTATCAAATATGAATAAATGCTCATATTTTAGCTATGAATGGGATACACAATGAGAAAAAATGGCAATCACAAGACATGTTTTCACGTTATAAGAACATTCAAGGGAATCGTCAGATAGGGAAATATTCCAGTAAAAATGAACTGATAATCTCTACAGTGGAACAATAACAGAGCCGGTTTTGAGTCAGCATATCTGCTGTCACAACAAATCCAGCAGACCTACAGTAAGCACTGCAACTTAAATTTTGAAGGAAACCTTGTTCAGATCACTAACTGATAAGGGCAGGAGGGTGGGATCAAACGTTCTTTTCCATAATACTAGGTTTTGGAATAGCTTCCTGGCATAGAAAGTTTGATTCATGTACTGTACATGTTGTACAGGAGACTGTAAACTCAGCTTAGCATTAAGACTGAAAAAAGAGTAACAGATAGGTTGGCTCTGTCCAAAGGTAAAAATAGAAAATTCACCTTGTTGTCTTCTGAGGTAATTCCTGCAGAGCATGCTCTCTTTATCAATGGCCCTTCATCTAACCTTATTTCATTGATGAAAGAGATTGAGTCTGCACATATGCATTTAAAATAAAGAAATTAGCCTTTCAGTGACATCATCCCAACCAGTCTACAAGCATGACATCACCGTCTTAGTATGTATTCCCCCCTTCGTGAGGAATTTTTTCCCTCGCAGAATCTGATTAATTATTCATGAGCGGCTTCCCTGTTTCATGTGCAGAGACACTGCAGGGCCAGGAGGCTGTTTGTTAGAAGGAGTCAACTCATAATGTTGGTACAATGTAAAAAGCTGAACTCATCTACTGTAGTGATGATACTGTAGCTCTGCTGTAAAATGATCCACTTGAGCAATCATGACATGGGAATAATGATAATGAATCATGTTGGTGCATGATCTAACAGGGACAGGACTATTTGACGCTGGGTGAAAGTGGACGCTTTTAGGGTCAAATGGATGATGTTTGTCAAATGTAATGAAAACAAGAATCAAGTTCAATGGTCAATCTGCTTACAAATATAGTAAATCCCTAATGCATTATGTTTTAACTGTTATAGGTGCTGAAAGAAAATAATAGTAATTATTGTAATAAAATAGAACAAAATATAAATAAATTATTCAATAATCATGTGCCCTTAATACAATACAATAAATAAATATATGTATCTTTCATACAGTGAAGCTCAAGTTGTACTAAAATACATACCAAGATAACATGGTATACATTTTAAAATGAATAACAGCTGAACAAACAACTATAAATTGTTTATGTTTATCACCTGTTGCTGAAACCTACCTAAATGGTTAGTAAATGATACCTGACATGATAATCAGATACATAACAGCATTAGTTTCCCATTGTGTCTCCTGGTGTCACTGATCAAACGGTGATATCAATCATGGACAATTATTTTGATTATTCATTCACGTTACTGTATGTTTATTTATTTTTGCAGCACACAAACATCTTCACATTACATTACATACATAGAGGATGATGTCATTCTTACACACACGTTGGGATGATGTCATTAGGGAATGATGTCACCTCCTCATTTTAAATGCATACTGTTGTAGGCGAGGCTGCTGCTGCAGTGTGTTTCCCCTATTCACGCTGTCCTTCACATCCCTGTCTGAGCAGTGAATCTTTCATTATTACCTACTTTTATATATTGTGTAGCAGGCTGTAAACCTCATATGTATTTATCGCTTTAATGCTGTGCTGCAAAGGAAGGGAAAAGATTCCCAGAAGTGGGAATCACAGTCCGATGAAAATGCTTTAGGGATCATGGTTTGCAGCTTTGGAATGTTTTTTCTTAAGTCTATTTCTAGAAAGTATGTTGACTTTATGTGTAATATCGGCAGTAAGTGTGAATAAGACCATCTGCACCCTTTTCCTGCTATTAAAAATAGCTTCCAACAAAAAGTATTTTTCAGCTATTTTTATCAGGTTCCAGAGTAAATCCTGTGTTTTGTTGTTTTAGTAAATTATTTTTAAAATCATAAATTTTGGGTCGTCATTCTGTCATCAGTGCCAGTTTCTACTTAATTTTTGCTGGTATGACAGAATGTGTCTGACACTGGCACGTTTGCAATCACAAGTCATCTGACAATAACATGACTGTAATTTGCAAAAGTAACAAAATAGATGTTTTACAGCAGAAAATAACTCTTCACTTTTGTCTTCTTTAGTGACGCTCTGTGCCCACAAAGGAAAGGATTTTGGATGTGTGTGAAACCAGATGCTGCTAATCTCCAACAGTCACTGCAGCATTCAGTGAAAAAAAGCCCAGGCTGCTGACAACAATGAGCAAAATCCATCTCCATAAAGATCATTGGGCTGTGAAAGTGAAATGAAGTTCCTCCATAATGACGCAGATCAAGGAAATCCATTTGCAAATTAACCTCCTCCTCTTTACGTACGCAAATCTTTGCAGGCACACAATGATGCTTTCTACGTCATAAAGTTTGATAGTGACTGCAGGCAGTATCTCACTCCGTAGCTCACTCACACACACACACACACACACACACACACACACATGCCCGCACGCACACGCACACACACACACACACACACACACACACACACACACACACACACACACACACACACACACACACACAAACTGTACTACTATACTTGTGAGGGCATTGTATTTCATTAATTCCCTGGAAGCTTGCCCTAACTTTAACCATAACTGCTCCATGCCTAACCTTAACCTAACCTCAGCCTGGTTGTATTTCCAACCTGTGCCGCATAATGGCTTTGTGGTCAGCACTGTTGCCACCCAACCAGAAGGTCATGGGTCTAAATCTGGCATCCATCTGTGTCCTTTGTGGAGTTTGAATGCTTTCTGCCTGGGTTTCCTCCAATTGCTCCAGTCTCCTCTCACAGTCCAAAAGCATGCAGGTTAGATGAATTGGAAACTCTAAATTGTCCATTAGAGTTAAATAAAGTGGAGTGTCATTGTCCGTCTGTATACATTAGGCCTGTTATGGCCTGGCAACCTTTCCAGTGTCCCCTGCTTCTCAGCCACTATGCAATGTGTAAATTGGATGGATACTTCTTGACCCTAAAATCAAGTCTAGCCCTAAAATAAGTGGTTAACCATGTGGGGACAGAAGTTTTGTCCCCACAATGTAGTGGAGTACGGAGTATCCAATGACAGCATACCTATAAAGCAGAAAGTATAACCAAAGGTGTAGGATTGTAAATTTACACTTCAACTTAATTAGGATTCACACCTATGGACAGCCCAGCCGTTAATAATATTCACTTATTCTGACAATCACTGCTGCTAACACACCAGTACATGACACTTCTCCACAAATCTAATCTGTCTAACAGCCAGGGATTTACTGCTGTGGTTATATTACATTTAATCTAATTATTTATCACATATGTTATCACACAGTGACCACTTGTGCAGAACCCAGTTCTGGGTACACGCATGCAGACAGCTATTGACAAAAACAAGCAGACAGATGTGTTGGGAACATTACGCTGAGCCTTTTTGTATTGATCTGTGGGAGAAGAAAGAGAGCTGGCCATGCAAAACATTCAGACTAACAGTAGTAAACAAGCATTTGTAAATGTAATGATTCTTTCTTGTGAAAATAAATAAGCTTTGGTCAGTTTGTAGTGCTGCAATCGTTAGTTACAACTGTAATTATATAGAATTTCATACTTTGAAAGTACAGCCATTGATTTTGTAATAGAGTTGTTATTTTTTACTCTTAAGAAATCAATTTAATCGTCTGAGGAAGCTTCATCTAGTTTATGAATCCAATGCTGTTCACAGAGTCAACACCACAAATAAATATTAAGCCTGTGGGAAAACACTAATAAGCAATTGAGCATGACCCTATTCATACTCATTTCTAAATGTCTACATTGACTCTCATCATACAGACAATAATCTAATCTAAATCTAAAATCTAAAATGCAATGTTCTCTCACCTCTGTTTACTGTATGTATGACTATATGTGAGAAATATATGGACACCAGGCAGCATTACAGTAATAAAGTAGGTTGTGTGTTCTCAACTGGTGTGTATATATAAGTATATATGTGACACACAAATTTCAGGCCACATCTTCAAGGAAACAAAGTTATTTACTATTCACTCTTCTATGTGGAGTTCCCTGTACAATAGTGTCACAGACATACTTTTCAGTCAAATAACAAAGATTACTGACTGGACTGCCTGTTTACATTTGGAGGTAAAGTAGGTTGACCTACAGTAGGTGTGCCCACATCTGGATGGAGAACAGTGGGCTTTTTAGGAGCATTTTACAAAAGAAAGAAATAAGTTGACTGTCAGCAGAAGCCTGCAGATCACTACCCCACTAGACTGTTTGCACCTGTGTACTCATTTTACTGCAGTCTGTTGACTACTCATTCATAGGAAAATAAATAGAAATGTTTGTATGACTGACATGTGGAACATCTGTGAGGCTGAAGTAACTAATGTAATTCTGTAGAATTCCGTTTTCTTTTTGGAGGAAGAGATACAGAAAGCAATAGGGAGTAATCAGAGGAAGACAGAAACTGAAAGATAAGTAAACAGCACATTTTTATTTTTTGAAACATGATTTTCCCTTTAGGAACATGTATTATTTAACAAAATACACTATGTCAAATTTCAAAGTATTGTTGGGAATCCTGGAAAATAGTGCACAATGACCCGTTTAGCTCTGTCTTATGCCATGGGAATGATAACCTAAAATAAATATGAAGGAAAATAGGGTTATGAAGGGTCTCGTGAAGAAAGGACGGCTGAAATGTGATGAAATTTCGAACCGTGCAGATGAACTCACACCTCCCACCTAGCAGCAGAATATCCACCTCAGATTCATGTGAACAGCTGCAAACTCACTGATTTATTTATTTTAAATGCTGCTTGGGAATCATAAATCAACAAAGACGGGAAGTTGCTAGTCCACAGAGATATTTGGCATATGTACAGCGTTACATTGCTTGCTACTCCCTTGGTGACAGCCGACAACAAAGCCAGCTAAAGGTGGGATGTTCTTGAGATACGACAAAAACAAAACAAACAAAAAAAACAAATACATGTTTTTTTACACATTTGTTGCCCTGTGTTAGCCCTGTGATAAACTGGCAACCAGTGTATACACTTGCCCAGTGTTTGCTGGGATAAGCTCCACTACTCTATGACCATGCTTAACAGACAGTGGATGGATGGATGGGGAAATACAATTACAAGTTAAGTACTCATTATGCAGTAGAATGACCTCTGTCATTGTATTATATTATGTTTATATTGTTGCTGTTACATAAGCAAAGCTGAATTTAAATTTTGTGGTTGGTCAATGCTGAGCAAAAGTTAACAATTTTCTACACTGCTTGGTATTTAATCTATCACAATGCAACATAGTTACAAGAAAATAATAAGATTTAGCCGATATGTAGAATGTTAATCTGCTAAATAACCAGCTATAGATGTTGGATAAGTGTAGCCTGATGGAGTACAAATACCACATTTCCTTCTGAAATGTAGGCATGTGGAGCACAGTAGGCTATTATTGAAACACTCAAGTGAAGTACATGCTCTTTAAAATTGTACTGAAGTAGGCTCTAGCACTTGAGTAGATGTAGGCCTACGTTATGTGCAACCTCCACGTGTTGCTTTTGTTTTTATCCCAAACTAATGATTGTTCCAAGAAGACTACAACTGTGTTCATCCTAAGTGGTAGAATTTCCGGATGTGTTCCTGAACTCATCACGGTGGGCAGGACGCAGTTGTGTCTGTCGGAGCCTCTCCCCTCCTCTCCATGCTCTCTCGGCTCCAGTGTTCAGGCTCATTTCTTTACGCCGGGAGGCTCAACGACCTGGGTCTTAGGAAAAAGCTACGGCGCCTGTGTGAGAGAAGTGTTGCTGTTCTGTTTGGGAAACTCCTCACCATTGTTGTTGGTCTAAAGACTCAAAAATGGACGGTGAACTCTGACAGAAGCGCACACATCTTCTTCACGGAGGATTTTGGACGAACTCACCTGCCCGAACCAAACCTGGACACAAAACCAGAAGAAACTTCCAGGAGTGATGTAAGGACACACTCTCAGTATTACTCATTCTCACTTTAACGCGTCTAATAACCATTTAGGATGTTTTTGTGGTCGGGCTGCCAACCGTGATGTTTCTCTTTCACACCGAGTCGTTGAATTACTCACCCACAGCTGACATGTTGAATGTTATGTTTTTACTTCGGATGTAGGCTACTTTGTGTTTTTTCCTGTCGTTTTTCTGTCAAACTTCTGTCATTTTATTTATTTTTATTGTTTGGTTTTATTTGAAACAGTTTTACTAGCAATTTGTGACTTTGTTCTATAAAAGGTGCTATGTTAAATAAAGTTATTATTAGCATAGACTGTAACAAAATTTTGGACGTAGGCTATCACTGATTAGATAGTAAACTATTGATTGGTTTCAGCCGCTCTGCCTCTGAGTCCTTCTTTTTGAGTCCACGTTTCTGTGCACAACTGTTATAGAAGGGTAGAGAAGGAGAGTGGGAGTTGCTCTTGTCAGTGAGAGATCTGCGTCTGAAATAGGAAGTGTCTGAGAAAGTCTTTTAATGCCGCCTCCAGAATAAATGCCTTTATAATTCGTCTGGTTCTACCCTTGCCAAGAATTTTAAGTATTTTTCATTTAAATCCTGTTCCTAATCTTTTACCCTTATTTATTCCAATAACAGCACAGGTCTTCAGTCCTGCAGAATTGAGTTGGGTTGCTTCAAATCCCTGAAAACCTTCTCTCTCTCTCTCTCTCTCTCTCTCTCTCTCTCTCTCCACAGTGAGATTCACCCCAGCCAAAGCCCAGCAAGGCCATTCTCATGCTATGACCACTAAAATGTAAGTATTGCAGTATGTAAATAGAGGTGGTCTTTGTGAATGTGGATGTTATTAAGTGGCAAAACAATTGCCTGAAATTGGTTTGGGGATAAGTCTATGGGGGGGGCAGCTGCAGATTTGTGGCGTGAGGTTTTGGTCCTGATGGACCACAGCCTGAGGGGAGTGGATCAAAGAGTTTGTGTCCAGGTTTTAAAAAACGTCTCGCTTGTTTCACAGGGGTGTGATAGTAACAAGGGAGCCACTGTTTTAGGATGAACACAGAACCAGCCTGAACATCAGTAGACGTCACACTCTACTTGGAGCTGTGAATCTGAATAGCCGTTAATTTGAACTGTGTCTTGTGTTGCACCCCTTCACAGCAGAGCTTTATGTCCCATGATGAGTCATTACATCTGTAGAGAAGTTGCTACACCAGTTCTTTCACTGTACTTTCTGTACTATATCACTTTGTCAAACCTAAGTTTTCCTGGCACTGGGTTGTTCACAGTGGCACACATGCATACACCTCCCGCTGCTCTCCCTTTTATACTGGTTGTGGTGTAATCATTGTCACATTTGGAGATCAGAATTATTATTTTTTTTTTTAAATAATATTATTATGTAACATGCAGAGCTCCTCCCATTTCCAGCTAATTCTGAATGTGTCACAGAGAGTATTCGTTAGAACACTGAAAATAAAAGATTAAAGACATCGCTAAAAACTAACTACTACCACTTCCATTGATACCTGACTCACTCAGTTTGTCTTCTTCTGTGTTCTCTACAGGGTTCGGTCTGTGATGTTGGCAGTCCTGATACACATATTCCTAGTATCCCATGGTAAGTTCCACCTTCAGCACAACAGTTTTGACATCTCAACTTGTAGGATGATCTTCCACCTTGTATTAGTTTTCTTTCTTAAAAAATATGAATGTACAGCCGTTTAACATTTGAAGTAAACAGATAAACTCACCTTAGAAAAGTTCCGTCCAAAAACAGTAAGTGGAAGGAACTTGCTGTATATGATATTATTCATGCAACACCCTGAGGTTTTTACCAAGGGGTGCTATTGATTAATCTTAGCCTCTAATTTAAATTGAATGCACTGTGCTTGCCATATCAGTGTGAGGTGTTTTATTAGTCATATGGATTTCATGAGGCTTTGGTCCTAGCAGAAAAAGATTCTGACAAATATAGATATAATTCTGGATGCTAAGAATGTGTATGAGACGATTGGCGTTCTTAGATGGAGATTCATTATTTTTTAATTATTGGTCGTAGTTTAAGCTTAATTTCAGCTTGGAACTGACATTTCTATTTACTGGTCACAATGTGTAAGTCTATATACGTAATCTTCAGTTACACAGAACACAGCAGCCTCATACCAGTGTTGACACTTGAGATGTATTGTGGTACATTGATACGTTGATAGATTTCCCATGTGGAGTTCCTGGGGTAGGTTATCCTCTACCAGTTGTCAAACCTACATGATGACTTTCACCTGAGCTAAATCAATATCACCTCAGATGGACACTAACAAGTTTGTGCTTCTCTCATGTTCTCTTTTGGTTTTTCTGTCATTAAAGCCATCAGCTGCTGCCCTGCCAGCCGTTGATATTGCAACAATTTTAGGGGAACAGGAACACAAATCAAAATCACCTAAAACTAACCTTATAGTCTTTCCCACCAATCCTGCCATTTGGTACTTTTACTCTATGAAGACTTGTTCATAAATGGAAGTAAAGTTAATACGTTATGATTAATTAACGATCACCTTGAGAAATGTCCTGTGACATTGTACACTAGGGCTGGGCAATATATCGATATTATATCGATATCGTGATATGAGACTAGATTTTGGATATCGTAATATCATGATATGAAGTGTTAGCTGTCCCTTGATTTAATGGCTGGATTACAGTAAAGTGGTGTCATTTTTTGAACTTACCAGACTGTTCTAGCTTTTCTATTATTTGCCTTTACCCACTTAGTTATTATATGCACATTAATTATGATTATGATAAAATCTCATTGTGTAAATATGTTTTTGTAAGCACCAATTGTCAACCCTACAATATCGCCGCAATATCGATATTGAGGTATTTGGTCAACAATATCGTGATATTCGATTTTTTCCATATCGCCCAGCTCTATTGTACACACAGATTTTGCATTAAAAAAAGAAAAGCAAACCATTCTATTGTCATTGTACTTTGCAAACTTTTTTTTTTATCTTGTGGGTTGTCTACTCTTCCCTTATTGCTCAGTAATAACGGAATACATTGCATTGTATACAATGAATGCATTGCTTAGTAAAGATTTTAGATCATAAACTGAATTTTTATAAAAATCCTCTGTGTTGCAAGAAGAAGTAACTCAGACTGAAACCTGTATGCCTTTTATACATAAGTACAAAGCAGCAGCCAGTTGTTTCAATAAGAAACATTGTTTTTAGTATAGATAAAAATAGAGCAACATAATGTAATGTAACTTGTGTGGTGCAGAAAAAGAAACACAAAACTGAAAATATAAAAACACTGTGAACATTCAGGTTTTTTTCCCTGTCCATGTGTCAAACCTGAGTTAACTTCTTTGCCTCTCTGTGAACAGGTGTTCAGTGTTTGGAGCCGGAGGAGGGAGCCTCTCTCTATTCACGTGCCCTGAACCTCCCGTGGCAGGATGAGCTGTGCTGTGACTCACCTTCAGCCCACCTCACTGTGGAGGGAGACACGCATGCACCGGAGACAAACCGCTCTGAATCAAACCTCCTACACTATCCCCTCTGCAGCTTCAAGAGCTTGACAACCAAATCACATCCTCGTGAGCCCTCTGGCGGTATGAGTTTATTTAACACTGGTATCTAAAATGTTTCTTGACAAAGAAATGATTAATTTAAAACTATAGTACGTAGTTTCTGTTGCCCCCATGAGGAATTCTAAGTAATGACAACAAAACTGTCAGCGCGTCCACATGATACAAGCCTTCCGTGATTGCGGAAGGAGGACATGGAGGATTAAAGAAACATGATGAACTCTTCAGAAGAGGTTATTATCTTCACTCGATTTTCTACGTGCGAAAGTCGCCGGACGCCACAATTTTCTGAACATAGTCATACTGAGAAATACAGAGAGTTTTGTGGAGCTGAGAGTCTTAATTAGTTTTGTAGCAACTCATTTGGCAATGGCTTGAATGTAACGGACGTTCATTAATATCAAAAAGTTACGCACTAAAGCTTTAAAGCAGCCATATTATGCTCATTTTCAGGTTCATAATAGCATTTTAAGGTTGTACCAGAATAGGTTTACATGGTTTCATTTTCAAAAAACACCATATTTGTGTTGTACTGCAGTGCTCTCTCTCACTGCTGCAGATCCTCTTTTCAGCTGGTCTCTGTTTTAGCTACAGAGTGAGACCTCTTCTTCTTATTCTGTACTATCTTTGATTGCACTTGCACATGCGCAGTAGCTCAGATGTAGATCATGTCAGCTAGCTAGCTCCATAGACAGTAAAAGAAAGGCTGTTTCTACAACTTTGGTCAGTTACAAGGCAGGATTAGCTGGGAGACTTCTAAATGAGGGCGCACATGTAAGTAGTTCTTTTGTAGATTATGATGAACTTGTGTGTGTTGTAGCAGTGCTTTGCTATTGAGAACGAGGTAGCATGCTAGCATTAGCATGTTAGCGTTAGCATGCTAACGCTAACGCTACGAGCTAATGGTTGCGGTTAGCCAGCTCGTTTCGGCTTGTTAGGTCACAAGCCGTGCCGATTTTGAACAGCTCACCCAGAGACTGAAGGCAGGACACATTCAGAAACCGTATCTCACTCTAAACAGCATGGATGGATAGAAAAAGTGTTTTTTTTCATAATATGGGCACTTTAAGGCTTGTCAAGTTGCCCCTGTCCTGGTCTATAAGGGCCATGCAAAAAACTACTAGAGTTAAAGTTCAATCTAATGTATTTCCAACTGCAGCAATGTGACTGTTAAATACCATACTGCAGCTACTCTGTTATTTTTCACCTAATGAGCCGGAATATCTGGCAATTATCTCGACTCACACGCAGTGTGGCACCTCTGGGTCTTTTCCAGTGCTTTGATTCAGGGCTTTTGTACACTTTCATAAGTGTTACATTTCTCCTAAAAGACAATTAGTAGACAAGTTATTATACAGGCTTTTTTGCATCGAGTTTGGGTTAGGCAACTAAAACAATTGGTTACGGTTAGAGAAAGATCATGGTTACAGTTTATAAAAATGCCATTTATAGTTGTGTCTTTGGATGCAAACTCTGGTATCTTGTGTAAAAGTCGGTCTTGCAACAGGCCTGTACACCATCCTGAGTGCACACCACTAGGGCACGCTACATCTTGCATTGGCACTAAACATTGGCATTGGACGTACAGTAAATCATGACATCAAAATCAATATTAATGTTATTCCTAGGATATGGGGCTGGCTTTACACACTGCAACTGAAGCTGTTGTTTTCTACATTTTAAAGTTGTGGCACTGTGGCACCTTTGACCACCCGCGATGGCACAAAACAGTGTTTCGATGAGTGGTTGTTATGTTTGTGCTCTAGTCCACTGACGGTTTCATGCTATTCCATGCTTGACTTCAGACAAGATGTACAGGACAAGCATCAGTCTTTGTCTGGTGGAACATGAGCATAAGTGTCTGTTTACAAGAAAACATTTAAGTGACGCACTTGTGATCCCAAGTAGCAACAGGGTAGCTGTTTGATATGGCTGCTGCTCATCAGAACAAACCGCAGGGTTAGTGTGACAGAGCCTCGTAATTCCTCCTGGAGTGTCATCACTGATAGAGATGCCTCTAAAGATCAGCCTGACAGGCTCATTACACTTTAATGGCTCTTTAGCCTGCAGCCCTCCTCCCAGCCTCCCGTCAGGCCGAGTCTTGTGCTGTCAAGTCAGTCCGGCTCAAGAGGATTGCCTTTTATCAGCACAATGGAACCAAACCAGCTGTTTCTTACCTCTTCTAATTATCCAGGAAAATGTTCAGCACCGCTGTTTTCAAGCAAGGAGAGAAAGTATAAAGGTTGTTGAGTTTAAAGAGCAAATGAGGGACCAATTCAAGTGAGTCATAATTATAAAATGCTCTCTTGATGTTGTCAGAGTGGAGGTTAGGTGATACTGAGACATGAGGGAGGTGAGGAGGTGAGGAGGATTTGTTTGTTTTCATCGATCTGTGAGGCGATGAAGAGGTGCTGTGACGCATTCAAATCAATGATTAGCTGAGACCTTCCAGCATTGTGTCTAGGCAATGATGATTTAACAAGAAGTTTAAGGCCTACACTGTGCCTCTTGACTGCTTAATGAGGCCTTTTGACAGTCCGGAGTGTGATTCACCTCCAAGGCACCTGGTCATGTTTGCTTGTTAGTCATACTTATTTTATACACATCTTTTGTTGCTTTCAGCACCAACAACATCTTCAAGACAGGTGTAATAAATTTGGTGACCTTAACTTTTCCTCTAGTGCCATCATCAGATCAATTTCTTAATTTGTCACATACTTTGATGTTTGACTAAATGCCTGCAAAACTGGTGACATTCCGATCATCCTCAGCTTTACTTTGTATTTAGTGCACATTACCAAATGTTAGCATGCTAACACGCTAAATTAAGATGATGAACATGGCAAACAGTCTGCCTGCTGAACATTAACATGTTAGCATTGTTATTGTGAGCATGTTAGCATGCTGATGTTAGCATTTAACTCGAAGCACCGCTGTGCCCTTTAAGTACAGCCTTACAGAGCCGCTTACTGTAGCATGGCTGTAGGCTGTAGCAAAGGTATTAGTCTTCTTGTCACAAAAGTAAGAGTTTCTTTTCAAAATAATTTCTCCAATCTTATTTTCATTCATTTAAAAATATATATTTGAAAACCCCTAACTTCACAATGAATTAGGGCTGCAGCTATCGATTTTTTTAGTAATCGAGTATTCTACCGATTATTCCATCGATTAATCGAGTAATCGGATAAGAAATACTTTTGTTTTATTGAAGAGCAATAATATACAATAGTTTGGTTAAATTTTCGGAAAAAGCAAAATTTGTATTGCCTACATTGCTTACAATATCATCTCTCAAAAAACTAAACATATTAAGTGCATTTAAGTGCATTAAAGGGGTAATAGAATGCAAAACCGATTTTACCTTGTCATAGTTGAATAACGACAGTTCGGTGGGTAAATAGGACATACATAGAAGCTCAAAATCCCATTGATACCCCTATCCTCTGCAAATCTCACATTTTGAAACTGCTGCTGAAAACGGGCGAATCTGAACAAAGCCATAAGTTGACGTCATGATCTCAACTCCTAGTCTTTGTCACGCCCCAACATTTGCATAGGCTACACCACTGACCTGAGGTCAGCTTAGTCTTCTGAATCTAGCTAGGTCATGCAGATCTCCAGAGGTCCGCTATTTAACTACTAAATTCACTTCTGAGACTTTTTTATGCGAGAAATCAACTATGTAGAGGTCAAATATGGGCCGTTTTACGAAAATCGATGGCTAATTGCAAATTTTGTCCGACTGTGTGTTGCAGTTCAGCAGGAGCTCAGCAGGCTACGTGACAGCGGCCGGTGCTGCCTCGCCGCCCGGCGTGTCCTACTTCATAGACTCGCTGTGAGCTAGCTGGATCTCCGTCACGAAGGGAAGCCAGCGGCGCTCCATACACGCGCAAAGTCACCGGTTACTGGGTTACTGGACTACAAAATGCCGAGGCCCTGATGGAGCTCCAGCTTTATAAGACCTTGGGGTAGATGTTATATAAGTGGCGTGACGAAATTCAAACTGTAAATATACGTTTATTATGCCGAAAGTGAAGCTAACTAGTTGCTACCTGTACACATAGGATTGAAGGGACAGTAGCAGCTAACGAAATCCCTAATTTTCACAAAAATGCATTAAATTGAAATCGGACACCATTGTTAGCTTTATAAGACCTTGGGGTACATGTTATATAAGTGGTGTGACGAAATTCAAACTGTAAATATAGCTACTCTAGTTATGCCGGCAGCTGGCAGCCAGCCAGTCAGCCCCGAGCCCGAGAAACGGTGACTTTCACTGGGTATGGAGGTTCAGGTTGCCGCTTTCTCATCAGACTGCGTGGAGCTCCTAGCTAAAGTCCGGCACGTCTTATCAAATTTGCAATTAGCCATCAATTTTCGTAAAACGGCCCATATTTGAGCTTTATATAGTTGATTTCTCGCTTAAAAAAGTCTCAGAAGTGAATTTAATAACGAAATAGCCCGACAAACAATGTATAACTTTGCAGTGTCTGAAATATGAGACCTGTTGTCTCGTCTCCAATGTGTTTCTATGGGGTTCGCTCAAACCAATCAGCACGCAGCTCATCTAAATATTCATGAGCATACCATATTTGGAAGAAAAGCTCTTGTTCCAAATAGAGCCATATTCACAGGGTAGTTAAGGGCCTAAATAGCCCAACCAATGTTACATACCCTATTAGGAGACCTTAAGGAACAGTGTAAAATACCCTATATAATCACTCAATCACCCCTTTAATACATTTTTTTTTTTTTTAAAGAAAACATTTTCTGAAATGCAATAACAACCTCAAACTAAGGCATACATTAAACATACATAAACATTACCTTAAGTTGTGCAACTTAACTTTCAGAACTACAAGTTTCAACCTGAGACTGATCTGTATATAGGCCTATATGTAAATATTAGTTATACTCAAACTATTTTCATTTATATATTTGATTACAATGCTACACAGCTCTGTTACACTTATGCTAGTAGATCGTACATCAGCTGTTGAGTGAGAGAACTTGGTGCGCAACAGTCAGCTGTTTTTCCGAAGGGATAGTCAACAAGTCGGCTCTTTAGATCAAATTGTGGTCACTACTACGTATTTTCTTGTCTTTGTTTTTGGTAGTTGTTGTGTTTGGTGTAGTTTCATCGTCCATATTACTTTGTGATTTACTTTTGTCGGGTCCGCTTCGTGGAATGGATGATTAAGTTAGACTCGATGTTTTGAGATGCTGGCATGAGATGGGCAGTGGTGGCCTAAAGGTTAGAGACGCGAGCTTGTGACCGGGAGGTCGTCGGTTCAATCCCCAGACCGACAGGATAAAATCTGGGTGGGGAAAGTGAAAGAACAGCGCTTGCCCCTCCCTCATTACTTGAGCAAGGCACTTAACCCCAACTGCTCCAGTGGAGCTGCTCAGTGGCCAGCAGATCAGAGGTGGTTGTATTGTAGCTCCCAGGTATGAATGTGTAACTGTGTGAATGTGATCAGGGCGTTCCTGCAAAAGAGAGGCTGCCTCTCAGTGAACCTCCCTTGAATAAATAAATAATAAAAATGCTGAAGCATTTTACGTTTGTCGTTTTCTCCAGCCTGTCTCTTCTCTTAGCCCCTCACTATTTACGCTCTTTCTTCATTTTGTAATCTGCGCCGTCAGTCTTCATGGCATGTGTTGCCAGCAGCGTCACCCCTGTGTGAGACAGTAATAATCCTCCGTGCGGAAACACCATGAGCGATACAACGTTGGTAACATTGATTAAACGAAGCTTCGAAGCAAATTATTTTGCATCGAGGATTTTTAGTAATCGAATTATTCAAGTTACTCGAGGAATCGTTTCAGCCCTACAATGAATGATTTAACAATTTATTTGGCAACTAAAAAATGTTTTCCCCTGCCTTCCTGGCTACATTTCCAGGCAGGAGCCTCACCACCACATTGCTGCTTGCAGCTATAATATTTCACTGTTCCCAGAATATGAAGCTAGGCCGTTTTCTAAGAAGCCTTCATTTGAAGGTCAGCGCTGATCGTGCCACTAACATGCAATTCTGATTTCTCGTCAGGCACCTGTTTGGACATACTGTGCAGAATTGATGAAAATTGGGGAAATTTAACATGTGACCTTCAGTCTCTCGGTCCACCATCTACCACCCCGGATTCTGGTGTTATGGCAGTTAGTTTACAGCGTCTGGTGTGAGTATGAAGCATCACCCTTTTTATTACTTTGTTGTTGTTTCTTTCCTGTGTGTGTGTGTGTGTGTGTGTGTGTGTGTGTGTGTGTGTGTGTGCGTGCATATCACACAAGCTCTAAGTTTTTATTTTATTTTGTGGGATAAAGAGACCAACTGTCCACATATCTAACACACACTGTTCTGAAATGTTTGCAACAAAGGTCCATTTATTAGATGTTCTAGAGCTTTCAATCATGTCACACAATCTTCATCAGTTAAATTTACCCAGCTGTCATTAAATTATAGATGTTCAGATGCTTCTCATCCATGCTGATAAGGATAAAGTCATATTATTTTAGACATTCAATGATATTTAGGTTTGATTACATGTTGTAAATTTCGATTATATTTTGCACTCAGTGACAAAATCCATTTCTCAGTTCCCAGAAAGACGACACAGAGCTGAAAGGTGGGAATACTGCACCTGATAATCCTGTTGTCTGTGAGGCAGAGGATTTCTTTATGTGTTCAGTTGCTCTGGATACTACAACAAGCTTTGTCATCATGGTAACTGTCAGCATCTCTGATGCCGTTGCTCCACCAGTTCTTCTCAGGATTCCTGCCCGACCTGGTAAGAGAGGGATTTTCTTTGTCTCATTCTTTGTTTTTATATTAGTTGGAAGTTGGAACAATCAGTTGTGGAGAAGTTCAGAGATGTGAGTTTTCTCTACAGACTGTAGGCTTTTCAGCTGATAATGGAATGCATCCCTAAGGAGTGGTGTGCAGTCCTTGTTTTTACTTAACTGGAAAACTCTTGCTCCACTGTAGCTAGAGTTATGGCTGTGCTGTAGGGGTTGCATTTTGGGAAAAGTACAAAATTAGTGCTACCAGTGCTATTGAACCTAGAGCTAGGATGGATGTAAAACTGTATGCTAAGTCGTTGACTTACTGAGAAAGGGATTTCACTTTCTAGTTAGGCTTGTTTTATATAATGAGTTTATATACAAGTGAATACAAGTAAATGATGGCATTATTACATTCACAACCTGGCATCCTCAATCCTTTCAATCCTCATTAATTGTTTATTTACTAATCATTAACTCTTTATAAAGTATGCTTTGTTATGAATTGGTATTGAGAAAAGTCTTAAAAATGTATCAAATAGTTATTCCAAAGCCCTTTGGAAAGCTGAAGTTTTTGAATGTAAAGACAAGACCTCACTTATCTGTTATGTTCTTTGGAGAATAAGGACACACTGTTTTATAGTGCATTACAGGAAGTAAGTCAGCAAAAAAGCAAGTTCCCAGCAAGTCACTCAATTACTGGCATTAGAGCTCTGAGAATAAATTCAGCCATGTATAAAGATGATGCTGGGCTCATCAGTGTTTAAAATTCCAAACTTTTCCAATGTCCAGCTTCAAAGTGATGCATCTGAACAGATAAGAAGAAAGAGTTTTATTCAGTTGTGATTGGCAGATGTGGCTGGAATAGCTAAGAGCATATGGGCCATGGCCCTGAATGTTTATCTGTGAATGTGTGTGTGCGTTTGTTCGTCCATAGCTGTGAGACCTCCACAGTGATAGAGAAGAATTTTCCATGCTGTGTTTGTCCAACCAGACCTTTTGGTTAAACTGACAGAGCAGAACACAAACTGAGTAGAAACATTGTGTTGTTTGTAACACTATCATTTCTCTTCAGTGTAATACTTTTCTAGGTTACAGTGTCAATAGTAAAACCTTCATCCCTCTAAATGTTGTTCTTTTTCTGCTCTTGAAACAAAGCTGCCATGATTTTTCTTCGAAAATCCAATGATTGGATGGAGTCATCAATTTGCATGTGATATGTACTGTACTATACTATACATATTCTAATATAGCTTTTATTTAAAAAAAAAACAAAAGTTTAAATAGTTTGAGTTGTTTGCTTGTATGTCCAGGTTTTTAGCACACAGTAAATATCTGTAAAGTAACGTATATTATAAAAAAATGTCTTAAAATGCTTAATCACTCAAAATAGTTAATAATTGTTTCAACTGTAATACTTTTTACACAGTTTGGGCGAATTTTCATCACGAAAAGTTTTATTTTTTATTTTTTATTAACAGTTCTTGTTTGCTCTGTGACCACGGAAACAATCGCTGAAGATTGTGTATTTAAATTAGGTTATGACGTCACCTATAACATGAACCACCATCGAGAACTTTTCAGTCAGATGGCACTTTATGTGAACAGTAATTTGTTATTACTTGTGCAGTGCCCGTTGAAAATGTGCCTGTTTGGAACAGGCCGATTGCTTGGCCTGTGGTATTGCTGCTTGTAGAATTTTTCAAAACCAAATTGTACCCCAAATTGACTTACAGAAGGACCCCGAACCGCTTCATATGCAGCTCCCCTGTATACCCTACTACTAACTTACTGATTTACCTGACAGAGAACGTAGAAGAATGTGATCACAAAATATCACGAAGGAAAATGTGGAGTAATGTGGCCGGGTTGACTCAGTGGGTAGAGCAGGCGCACATACAATTAGAGGTTTATGCCTCGACACAAAGGTGTTAATTTCCATACAGGTTTAGTGGCTTGACAGTTAACAGTGAAGTAGGGGGATTTGATTCGCGGGGGCATTTTGGCGACAGTAATGTTATTAGTTAGCAGTATGCTTAATTAACCCGGGTTGAGTATGATGAAAAGTGCTGTGTCTGCCCGGTTCAGCTCTGAGATTTTCTCACATTGCACAGTGCTGTGAAAGAATAATCTGAAGCGCCTTTTCGTGATGAGGTGTATTTCACATTTTAGCTGCCAAAGCTCCACTGCTTTCTTCGACCCTCTCTGTCTCTGGTCCTGCGCTTTGCTCAGTTAGTGTGCAGAGCAAGAGGGGGAGTGGCCTGCGGCTAGGGCAAAAGCCAATGTGTACTTCTTTTACCGATATATATTTAACGATATCTTTTGCATTTCTAATCCAAACAACGTCAAACTTGGCACCGCACTTACTTGTGCCCATAGCAAGACACCTGTCAAGTTTGAAATCCATTGGATTAACGGTTCTAGAGATATGCGCATAACACACACACACACACACACACACACACACACACACACACACGCACACGCACACACACACACAGACGCACACAGATACACACAGACAGACAGACGTTCCTGCAATTTATAGATAGATATTAGGAACGTAATCAATGTTGCTTCTCATTGAGTTACATGATCAAATTATCCTTTTTAAAAGAAAATTAAAAGCGCGTCTTTCCCCTGATGTGAGCAGTCTGGAAAATAAATTGTTGAGCTATTACTCCTAATTATCTCTGTCTGTGAATGACAGTAAATATACGTCTGGGTCCACAACTCTGAAATCCACCTGAAATGGTTATTCAGTCCAAATATTAAGCTCAATATACGGCACAGATGAATCATGGGTTATTAAAAATGTTCAGTTACATACTTTGATTGAAGATCTACGCATGATTAACTGGCATTTAAGTGCCTACGCTTCTTATATACTGTATGCAATGACTGAAAAAGCATGAAAAGAATTGCATTTGTAGTTTATGCTAAGCAGAGAAATTAAATGATATTCTGTCAATATTATTTATTAACTCCAGATGTGATTGATTCATTTATTTATCTAATATTGATAGTCCTGGCACAAGGACAAGACGAGTATTGATCTTCACTGCATGATAAGTGTACTGTAATTACAGCAAATGCCACCTTTAGATGTACAGTACATTGTTGTTATGTCATATTTTAGTAAATAACCACCCCAGTAATACAGTGAGGAAAATAAGTATTTGAACACCCTGCTATTTTGCAAGTTCTCCCACTTAGAAATCATGGAGGGGTCTGAAATTGTCATCGTAGGTGCATGTCCACTGTGAGAGACATAATCTAAAAATAAAATCCAGAAATCACAATATATGATTTTTTAACTATTTATTTGTATGATACAGCTGCAAATAAGTATTTGAACACCTGAGAAAATCAATGTTAATATTTGGTACAGTAGCCTTTGTTTGCAATTACAGAGGTCAAACGTTTCCTGTAGTTTTTCACCAGGTTTGCACACACTGCAGGAGGGATTTTGGCCCACTCCTCCACACAGATCTTCTCTAGATCAGTCAGGTTTCTGGGCTGTCGCTGAGAAACACAGAGTTTGAGCTCCCTCCAAAGATTCTCTATTGGGTTTAGGTCTGGAGACTGGCTAGGCCACGCCAGAACCTTGATATGCTTCTTACAGAGCCACTCCTTGGTTATCCTGGCTGTGTGCTTCGGGTCATTGTCATGTTGGAAGACCCAGCTTCGACCCATCTTCAATGCTCTAACTGAGGGAAGGAGGTTGTTCCCCAAAATCTCGCAATACATGGCCCCGGTCATCCTCTCCTTAATACAGTGCAGTCGCCCTGTCCCATGTGCAGAAAAACACCCCCAAAGCATGATGCTACCACCCCCATGCTTCACAGTAGGGATGGTGTTCTTGGGATGGTACTCATCATTCTTCTTCCTCCAAACACGGTTAGTGGAATTATGACCAAAAAGTTCTATTTTGGTCTCATCTGACCACATGACTTTCTCCCATGACTCCTCTGGATCATCCAAATGGTCATTGGCAAACTTAAGACGGGCCTTGACATGTGCTGGTTTAAGCAGGGGAACCTTCCGTGCCGTGCATGATTTCAAACCATGACGTCTTAGTGTATTACCAACAGTAACCTTGGAAACGGTGGTCCCAGCTCTTTTCAGGTCATTGACCAGCTCCTCCCGTGTAGTTCTGGGCTGATTTCTCACCTTTCTTAGGATCATTGAGACCCCACGAGGTGAGATCTTGCATGGAGCCCCAGTCCGAGGGAGATTGACAGTCATGTTTAGCTTCTTCCATTTTCTAATGATTGCTCCAACAGTGGACCTTTTTTCACCAAGCTGCTTGGCAATTTCCCCGTAGCCCTTTCCAGCCTTGTGGAGGTGTACAATTTTGTCTCTAGTGTCTTTGGACAGCTCTTTGGTCTTGGCCATGTTAGTAGTTGGATTCTTACTGATTGTATGGGGTGGACAGGTGTCTTTATGCAGCTAACGACCTCAAACAGGGCATCTAATTTAGGATAATAAATGGAGTGGAGGTGGACATTTTAAAGGCAGACTAACAGGTCTTTGAGGGTCAGAATTCTAGCTGATAGACAGGTGTTCAAATACTTATTTGCAGCTGTATCATACAAATAAATAGTTAAAAAAAATCATACATTGTGATTTCTGGATTTTTTTTTAGATTATGTCTCTCACAGTGGACATGCACCTACGATGACAATTTCAGACCCCTCCATGATTTCTAAGTGGGAGAACTTGCAAAATAGCAGGGTGTTCAAATACTTATTTTCCTCACTGTACGTGACCTTAAGGCTGCACAGTGGATCTTTAAATCCCTCACAGATGCAAACTCAGATATTGTAATTGTATGAGCCATATGTCAAAATCCCTATACAGTTATTGTAATGATTGACACAGAATTTAGTAACCTTTGATAACATATGAATTGATATTACATCAGGATCAAAGTGATGTTGTGAATAGCAGTGTATGCATTCTACTGTAAACACATGCTTCTGTTTGTGAGACAATCTGCTCTTTTCCCTGCAGTGAAACCAAGTCCTCCAGTCAACCTGTCACATATCCAGACCATTGAGGCAGAACTGATTTTACAGTGGGACGACCCACCAGACTTTGATACCGGTCCACTGAGATACGAAGTCCGACACTCTTCCAATACCACTCATCCGGCCTGGCAGGTAACGCTAAGCATTCATAAGATATTAGTTAAGGTGTTGTACCTTGTAAGGTGAGTTTGCCACTGACCCCACTGGAAGTCATGGGATCTGATTATATAAAATTTTTTACCACTTTATGATAAGGCACCCTCTATAAAGGGTTGGTAAACTGTAATTAATGGCTTTACTGGGGGGGGGGGGGGTAATAGATCAATTATAAGCTATTAATAATACAATTTCCAAGTTGTAAAATATGCCTCTGTCTTGTGTTTTTCTTTTCTATTTGATAATGATGCAGGTTAAGAAACCATTAATAAATACTCATGGTCATCTAGTCTGCAGCTATGTATGTCAAGTCATTATTATTTTGCTTTTAGTCCATCAAGTCTGCAGTTGTAAATTATAATAAATGGATTTTTGTCCAAGTGAGTGGTAAACACACACACACACACACACAAACACACAAGACTACACATACACTTACTGTATTTGCTTTTCGCTGCTGCTCACAGTCAGTTCAGTTGTAATAGCCTCATAAAGTGTACTTAACATTTAACATTGCACTCAATGTTCAGCAGAGGCTCCATGATTCATCCAGGGTTCAGACTTTAGACCTTCTGTTTAAGGATGGATAAAAAAATGATCTCTTAATTTATTTTCAGCTAGTTTTGGTCGCTTTTTGGTATCTACCTTTAGGCTCATGTATAAGACAGTCATATGATTAAACTTTAACATGAAAAATACTGAATTTTAAAGTTTTTATGTGTCTACACACACCATCCATTTCTGATTGTATGTTTTTGTGACAGTTACAGTTGATCCAAGACCTCAAACAGCAACCGCACTCATGTTTGCGATAATGGATTTGATTCACATAAGAACACACCCAACTATCCTGGAGTCAGTTTTTTGTGTTTTTTGAATTCCCTCTCTACTGGCTCCAGGTGGTGTCTGCTCTTGGAGAGCCCAGGCTGTCTCTGGAGCTGAAGCCCAGATTGAACTACATCACCCAGGTTCGCTGCTCCGGCCTGGACAAGCCTTCACTGTGGAGCGAGTGGAGTGAACCTTACCGCATCCACCTGGACAGTAAGAACTGTTCCCTTCCAACTGTTTATATAGAGACATACAAGAAGATATTTAGTTCTTTTTACTCATACTTTGTTCAAGCTGAAAGTTTTTTGCCTCTGTTTTTTCCCTCTAATGTAAATGTGTCACTCAGTACAACCCTGCACTGTTTGTTTGAAATACATTGTTGTATTCAACAGGGGGTCAATGACTCCCTGGGGATTCTTGGAAGTACTGCAAAACATTGACTTAATTTTGCATAAAATAAGTGACACAGGCTATGCTAAAGGCATTTTACAGCCTGCTGTGTGTAAGGTATACAATTTCTCTCAAAATGTTTACAGTAAAACTTGTCCTTCTTGTTCTGGTTGCTTTCTCTCAGTCTGCCTTAAATATTGCATGTTGGCTGCTGTGTTTACTTTTAATGAGATCTCCTTTTTTTACCAAATGATTTAACAATGACAAAACCTCCAACTGAAATGTGAAAAAGAATTATTACTTAATAACTCTAATCCCCTTTTTTCAATTTAGTTTCTTAATAAAATAGCAATTGTCCACAAATCCAGAAACAAAAATGACATTAAAAGGAAAAATACTCTCAGCTCACTGCTGATGTTTTGAAACTCGATTGTTTAACGGTGTTGTTTCAGAACTGCAAAAGCTGAACTGAACGAAAAGGTAATTTGGGTATTTGATAGCCCTAAAATCAGGGAGTGAAATGACATAATTTCCCCATTTTGCAATGACCATTTTAAACCTGTCCTGATGGCTGCAATTCAACACTCATCACTGACTGTGTTGGATTTAAACAACTGACCTCCATTATTCCTTAGGTAGATTTATGTCAATGCTAAACTATTAAAACGAGTCTAGCTCATTGGCTATTAATGAAGAACTCATTCCAATGTGGTCGACGCCAATAGACTCTGAACCAGAGGTCGTTCTCATGGCTACAAATCATACAGCATGACCATAGACTGTATAAAACTAGAGAATGACACAGAAATAAGGAAAATGTCACAAGCAGCAAAAAGCTGAACATGAAGCAGCCATCCATTGAAATGATGAAACTGAGATTTGAGTATTGAGAGCGAGAATTGTTTGCACACTCTAAATAATTCATTTACTCAGAGACTATAAATAGCTCCTTTTGGCTGGTTGTTAGTTTGTGTTCTGCAACATCAGAGTGATAATTAAAATGTGAACATCAGCCTGAGGGCTTCACAACACAACCTTTTGAGTATTGGGCAGTGCTTCGTGCTGTCATTAGATCTCTGTGTGCATACTTGCTTTTAACTTTTTTATGTAGACATGCATGTGTTTGCATGTGCTGTTTACAAATGGTTGCTCTTCTACTCTACATCACATGAGGAAACTTGAGTCTGGTGGAAAAATCTGTCCGTGTCATGGGGTTGAAAGTTTGTAAGACTCAACGACTCTGAGTCATCTCACCCAAACGAGCTTAAAAAACTTTATTGCAAATGAAATGATGACAGGAAGTCTTCAATACAGCAAAGTAAATGAATGTCTCTTGGAAGGTTTTTTAATGCGTATCAGCAGTAAAAAAATAAGTTTGAACAATGATGAGACATGAAACAGAATTATTTTGTTGAGCTTCTCACCTGAAGAGGGATGAGTTGCTTTACTTCTGTTTTTCTTTTGACTCCACTCAGATGGTTTGGTTGGCTGCATCTGAGGAGGTGGTTTAGATGACAGCCCTCACACCCTTTCATTTCAGACAGTATCCCAATCAAAGAAAAAAAAGTTTTATAAAATCCCTCAAAATGTTTTTTTTTTGTTTTTTGTAAAAAGTCAACATGGAAACTGTGCATGAATAAGAATGAGTCAGGCGTCCTTTCAACTGAAGGTCTTTGTTTTATTCTCCTTTTATTACTTTTGATGTTTTTTTTCCTAATATGTCTTCATTCCTGGAGGTTGCTTTATATAAAATAATGTGTGCAATATTGAGACTTCTATGAAAATTATAAAAAGAGGAAGAGAGAAGTTTACAAAAGAAATCAAACCATATCATGATGTTTTTGTGTGTGTGTGCAGAGGTGAGCTACATCCCTGAGGAAGTGGTGGCGCGACCGGGTGAGAACGTAACGGTGTATTGTGTGTTCAACGACCACAGCATCAACGCCAGCACGGCCATGTGGATGCTCAACCTCCAACAGCAGCTTCCTCGCAGTCAGTACCATGCAGTCAACCAATGGGTAAGAAAAAAAAAACAACCTCCTCCTTCCAGGGCTTTTGTGTGTTTTTGGGAACATTTCCAACACGTTTGAATGACTGTATATTTTTTAGGAAAGAACAGTCCACCTAGTTTACTTAATAGATCTGGCTTTCCCGTTCCCAAACCAGGTCAGCCAGATCACAGTGCGTCCTTCAGAGACTCGGTACGACCTATACGACCTGCTGCGGTGCACTCAGGAGTGGACCATTCCGTACAGCCAGATCTATGTGGAAGGTGAGCTTTGTTGCACCAATAACGGCAAAGCGAAATACAGAGGTGGAAAGGAACGAAATACATTTACTCACGTTACTGTATTGAGTAGTTTTGTTGTGTTATTGGTAATATTTTAGTACTTTTTCCACCTCTAGCAAAATATTACAGACAGAAGGAAACCATCAGGCATCATTTATTTACAGTTTAAGACACAGATGAGCGAATTCTGTAGGGAAAGTCAAACGTCAACATTTCACCTCTGATGTTTCAAAGTTCCTAGAAGTCCCTCACTTTTCCACGGCAGAGGAGAAAGACAGGAAAGAGAGAGGAGACATGCGACCGCACATCAGTGTGAACCAAAAATAATCTGTGTGCACAGAGGCAATCTCAGGTGAAGTTTGTTATTGTGACCTAAATGTGAGTGTTTCTTCCTGCATATCTCAGGAGCCTCCATCGATATAAACTGTGAAACCAACGGTGATATCGATGCTATGAAGTGCAGCTGGAACAACACAAAATGGAGTAAACACGAATTCAGATCCAGGTAAAGCAGCAATTTACATTTCACAGTAGCTGTCTTCTTTTAGTGTGTTAGGATGTTTGTACAAGCTGTGGCATTGTTTATGAAACCTCACAACTGGTAGATGCTAGATCAGATCGACTAGACGTGTTAACGTCAAAGGACATGCCTCGTGGCCCGCCTTATTCTGCCTCTGATTGGCTTACCCTGGTATTCTTACCCTAACCCTAACCAATCCTCACTCCTCATGCCTGAATTTAGCTACGTCGATCATTCTAGCAGATTCAATTTAGGATTTACCCTCACAACTCAGTATGCTGAAAACCTGGAAGTTACTGAACACAGAGTACCAGGCAGCACAATTAGTGAACACACCCAGGAAATAGTTGTGTGAAGTGATACCAGGAGGTTTATTTCATCAGGACTTCTGACCTCAATAGAAAGTCTCTACACTTTAAAAACCACAGCAACAATGAGGACTGACAGACTGATGTAATGCTTGTTTTATAACTTTCTTGTGCAACATTATTTTGTTCTTTACTCCAGTTCCTATTTTTTTTGTTACTTTTCCTTTAATTCCCCATCTTTCAAATAGAGATGGAAAAAACAAATTACTGTGAATTTAGATGTGAGAGATGTTTTACTATTTTTAAGTGATTTGTAATTTTAAGAATAATTGCATTTTAATACAATGTAGGTCTTATTTACACAGTTTTAACAATCACTCGGTAATAATAAGTTCTGGGAATGTAGCAATATTGCAAAAAAGTCTGACAGGATCACACGGGCAAAATATATGATTAGTCGGACGATCATACAGGTTTTAAACAAATCCAATCAAAATGAAAGTTAATCCCCAAACTGTTTTGTAAACATCTATCACAGATGACAGATGGATTTCCTGGTTTAACTTTAACCCACCACACTGGCTATAGTTTTCTCATGCAATGACTGATTATTACACACATTTTGGGTGCCCTCACTTTCAGTTTTGCGCACTCCACGTACACTGGTTTTATTAATCTGACTTAACAGTTGGCTTGTTTACGTGTCTGATCATTCTACCTCTTGTTTGTTGCCTTGTCTGTCTTCATTCCAGCTAAAGTTGCCTTGTTCCCAGATCTCAGCAATTATTCTGGTTGACTATAATAGTATCATAACCAACAGAAATGATGCTCAAAACTACAAAAAAAAAAAATAAGACTGAAGTTGTCAGAAACCGGAATTATTCTTTATTTATGCATTTCAAGATCTTCATTTATAATTCACGCCAGGTGGGCTGACCTGCCATGCGATGTGATGGAGGAGAGGGAACGAACGGGGGTGGAAGTGGGGGAGATGGGGCCGGCTTGCCTACAGGACAGATCCGAGCAGAAAACCTCCTGCACCATCAAGCCTTTGAGGATGAACTGCTACAAGCTGTGGCTTGAGTTGCCGTCCCCACTGGGCCCCATCAGTTCTAAACCCATCTACCTGTCGCCCATAGATCATGGTGAGCAAGATAGACAAGATGTGTGGAACGTACCAAAACTAAACTGAACAGAAAAGTGACAGAAATTTGGATTCAAAGTGTAAAAAGATTAAATCACACTCCACAACATTCTTATAAAGTCATGTATTGATGCATTGATTCAGGCCACTAAGAAACAAAAAGTTTTTTGAATATTAATTAAATCTGTCACATAGGTTGAAAAGGGCATCTTGTCCATCAAAGGTGTTGCTTATTGTCATGACTTGTCATGGAAGTTATCGTAACTTCATGTGTGTTTTTTAAAATAAAATAGCATGTGAAAATATATATAAAGAATATTAATTTTTTTTTAGATGTTATCAAAAATCTGCAATATCTAAATGGAATATTTTGAAAATTGTATTTTTTTTAAATCAGGTTTTAAGGCAAATGGATATTGAACTTCACAGGAAACCGTTGCTCTATTATGTATTCATAGGGGAAGAGTTGGATGTTTGAAGACGAACTTGAGGTTAAAGTAGTGAATATTATTGCTCACAGAGAAAAACTGATAACAGCTTTACACAAGATTGGTTACGTTTTTTTCCATTCCCTATGATCATGTTTATCAGATGTTTCGCTGCTGTATGAGACAAACTCACGCTTCCTCCATTCTATTTCCCCTGCAGTGAAACCCCACACACCCACTGATGTTAAGGCAGTGAGCCAAAGCAATGGAGTCCTGATGGTTACATGGGAGCCTCCGTCTCTGCCAGTCGAGGGGCTCCAGTGTCAGTTTCGGTACCACTCAACCTCCGCTGTAAGAGAGTGGAAGGTGAGCTGCTCTGTCGGAGTCTTTACCGACCACAGGCTTTGATAGAAAGTTTGGCTAAGTGGCACTATGGTCGGCATTCAACCTTGATTGAAAACCAATTATTGTAGGAGGTTAATCGACAATAGCCCTCCAGAACATTGCAAACCATCTAAATATCAACTATCATGTAATTATTGTATTTGGTGGCAAACTGGATGATTACCACAGCCCGCTTCCAACTCACTACTGTTCTTCACTGTTATCTTATTCTACAGAGCGACATTATTTACACTGAATAATCTTCTACCTGTAGGAAAGATGTTTATCTATTAACAACAAACACATTAAAGGTTATTCCAGGACTTCAGGACTCAGCTGGTAAATAAGTCTCATATCTCATTAAATGCCACAGAATGCTTTGACATGGAATCCAATGGTCAGTTTGACATGATCTGATAGGAGCTGTGATGAGACCATATTTCTGTCCTCTCATTGAAAAATTCTCTGGAAAATTGGACACATGCTATTAATATGATGATAAAGATGAGGAAATAGTTTTTTCTCTTTGTTTGGGTAAACAGATAGAAGGATGAAACAGTTTATACTCCACAGATCAGATATTTTCCATTTCCTTTATCTAAAATGAACACTAAGTAACTGGGAACAATGTCATGCCTGCAGGTCCACAGTCCAGTGCTGGTACGGTGGGCGAAGACCGTAGTGTCGGTCATGTGCCAGGAGTATGTGGTACAAGTACGCTGCATGCCCACCAACGGTACCGGCTACTGGAGCGAATGGAGCGATTCGGTCTACTCCACGCCTCAGAACAGCAGAGGTACAGGAGGGCATCATTACTTTCAAGCTATAGTGCATAGTTTCTGTTGTCCCCATGAGGAATTCTAAGTAATGACAACAACACTGTTGTTGCATCCACATGACACAAGCCTTCCGTAATCCCAGTCATTCTTTTTTTTTTAGTAGTACCTTCTATATTCAAATCAATGTTCAATTTGTTCAATAAAAGAATGTTGGTAATGATTTCCTTTCATTTGTTTTAAATTCAACAAGCAATTTGTTGTATCTTAGCAAAATACTGAAAGTAGCACAAATGCAGAACTGAGTACACTTTTAATATCTGTTTATTTGTCGCAATTAATATCGTTATCGCGATATTCAATGATGTTATCGCATATTGCATATTTTCGCGCTAATGGAGGACAGCCCACGAGATACACATCATACCACTAACACAGAGGTAAAAGCTGTGATGTGATGTAATTGTCGGTCTCTCCCCCCCCGCCCAGCTCCTGAGCGTGGGCCTGATTTCTGGAGAATCCTTCAAGATGATCCATACAGAAACCAGACTAAGGTCACTCTGCTATTTGAGGTACACAAACTAAAACAAAAACATGTTCAGGCTTGTAATTTATACATAACTAAATATAATAAAAAATGTTGATTTTCCTGCTTTTCCCCCCTGCAGCATCTCCAAATATCAGGGTACTCTTACTGTGTTGATGGATTTATAGTCCAGTACAAGGCCTTGAGTGGCTCTGTGATAAGTGAGAAGATCGAGCGGGTGTCCTCCTACACCTTTGAGTGGAACCTGGTGCCCCAAACTGTGACTGTGGAGGCCTACAATAATCTGGGAAGGTCCACTAACAACATCAACATGACGCTGGAGAGACAGCCCAAACGTGAGTGAGCTGAAAATATGTTTTATCTATATATTTTTTGAAGTGTTGACAGAAAGTTATATAGTCATATTCTCTTTTACACAAACACTGAATCTATTCAACCATTAGGACATGAGGCCCATATTACATTATGCAGCAACAGTACTATATGTCCTCTTCAAAGACTACATCTGCAGTAAACAGTAAAGGGAACAGCGTTTGTGTGGCCTATGAACATAAAAAGTTAAAACATAAATCCTCAATAATTTTGTTGATCATCATTTAAGTCATTTATCAAGCAAAAATGCCAAACATTTGTTAGAAACAACTTCAAAACAACTCAGGAGTCGTCCAAAACCATAAATATAACTAAGACTAATCTAAAACAACTCACATCAAGATTCAAGCAGTCAGGAGAAAGAGAGCAAACTGTTTCATTTAAATACTATCACATGCTGTTATGTTCCAGTAAAGATGTGAAAGCTGTAGCTGAGTTGAAAGGGTTTGCAGTTTTATAACATTGGGAAAGATAGATGGTCTACAAAAGTGAGGTTAAGATCAGTCAGATTCATGGTCAGTAGTTTACTTACAGACGCAGGTGCACATGTACTAGAAAGAAAATAGCAAGGTTCCAGTAATATTTTTCTTTCTTTCCAAACTATGTGAAAGATGGCAATATTAAAAAAATGTCCTCTCAGAAATATGTATTTCTTGAAAAACATCACCTTGACTATTATGTTTTAGGTTGTTGGGCTAAAAAAATGACATTCCTTCTACATGTTTTTTTTAACCATTTAAACAAATGTTTGTCTGTTATTTTCCCCCTATAACCATGGCCTCATAACACATGACAAATACGTAAGGATGTAAACAGCCATCCATTAGGACATGACACTTACAACACGTGTCTCTGGAGAGCCTGTGAAAGCGCTGATTGAGGCGCTGCTGCCATTAGCTTTAGTGTAGTTATTACTAAACAACAGATGTTTAAGAAAGAGGGATGTGTGTGTGTGTGTGTGTGTGTGTGTCAGTCACCCTGCCATTACTCATAATTCAGGGGGAAATATTTTCATTAAAGTACTAACTGGCAAAATCAAAATGCTTTTCCATTTCAGTCATTAGTTTTATAGAAAAAAAAGCATGTTTGTCAGACATGTTCCCATGTGTATTTTAAGAATATGTTTTCAGTGTTATGAGCAGCTAAACAACTGATGTTGACATTCCAGGGCCATACAGTAGCTAATGATTCACAATATACTCAGCAAACCATTAAGTGTCCTTTTGTATGGATCTGCATTAGTTTCTCTGTTGATTCACTCAGGTTTTTCCTTTGTCACCAGTCTGTAAATAAAAAAATCATGCTACTTAAAGTGTCTATAAATAATAGGGCTGTCAGGTGATTAAAAAGTGTAATCTAATTAATTACATAGTCTGTGATTAATTAATCGAAATTAATCGCATACATAATTAACGGTGCCTGAACCGATACTTTTTAAGAAAGTAAAAAAAGAAAAGAAAAAAAAAAGGGTACTAACCAACAGTCGGTGACATTAAAGAACGGCTTGTTTATTGCTAATGGCCATATGGCCAAAATTAAATGATTTAATAACAATGTATAACAATAACAATAACTTATTTCATTAGTAAATTGCTGTTGAACGACAAAAACAACCACCAGATGGGAAAAGGACATTTACAATAACTTCAAATGCACCACGAGGCTGTAGTTTACCAGTTTCATTGAACACACCGTCTGTGTTGGTTCTCCGAGGCAGCTGCAGATTGTTACATACCGGTGTTGAATCCTCTACAGTAAAACACAGTCGAACTTTACACCGTTTAGCGTTAGCTGTCAGCTAATGTTTAAGTTTAATCCAGCTACTAGCTAGCGGTAGGCTAACGTTAGCTGCTGTCGAGTATAGTGTTAACTAGCTAGCGGTAGGCTAACGTTAGCTGCTGTCGAGTATAGTGTTAACTAGCTAGCGGTAGGCTAACGTTAGCTGCTGTCGAGTATAGTGTTAACTAGCGTCACGTGCAGCGGTGTTTGTGTTACCTGTATCGTCTTCAGAGAGAGAAGTGCAGACATATCAGTGGCACCAGATTTCGGAAGCCAGGGTTGGCAGGAAGAAGATTTTTACAAGTAAATGTTCCAATTAATGATCCAGGCAGCACATTCTCGTCTCCCTCCTTCATTTTACAGTCGAATGGTGGCTAGAACGGCTCCGGGTCAATATGGAATGGATTAATCTGCGTTATTTTTTTTAACGCGTTATTTTTTCTCAGATTAATTAATCAAAATGAACGCGTTATTTTAACAGCCCTAATAAATACATTTTTATATTAACAATAGATCACATATACATGTATGTCAAAGGCATCACTCACAGTGACAGAGATACTTGTCATCCGACTCTACAGTTCCCCTCAACTCTACAGAGCCTTTTAGCACCTATTAGCTCAATGTTTTTCAGCCCACACATGTCCTGTTTTTCCTCTGTTCACTACCTGCCCAACACCAAAAGGCAACAGGAAAAGTCAGCGACTAGCTGGTGAACATATTGGAGCATTTAGCGGCTAGAGATTCAGATATTTGGTCAGGAGTTGGTGAAGATCAAAACCAGGTTTGTCATATTAACCTTAAAGGTCAATGTGAGCAATATGTGTTTTCACAACTTGTTTCTACTGCCCCAGAGTGGCCAAAATAACTACTGCAGGTGTAATGGTAGAAATAAACTATACATGTTTATATGTTAGAATCACTATCAGTTGTAGGTGCTCACAGTATACAGAAAAAAGGAAAAGGAAAATCCTAAATAAATAAGTGCAGACAAAGAAATGGATCCATTCAGCGTGGGAGGATTCAAAGAATGGGTGTCATCAAAACACCAAAATAAGGGAATATCTTTGGGCAGAATGGTGTTTCGCAATTGCTATGGACCTAATAGAATTGTATCCACTCAGTTTCTTCTTCTCTACTCTCCAGGTCGCTGTGTACATTCGTTCAGTGTGTTGGTTGTCAACAGCACCTGTGTGTCTCTGTCCTGGAGTCTGCTGGACAACAGCTATGTGCCTCTGTTCATGGTGGTCCAGTGGTCTCCACAGAGGCAACAGGACTCTGATTATCACAACGGCAGGAGTGGAAAAACATGGGCTAGACTGCCCTATACCGACCACCCTATCTATCTGAGAGGTAACGGGACCTCATCTCTGTCTGTTCTTTTTATTATTTTATTTTTTAGTGTAAAGAGTGAGTATATATACTCAGCCAACATAATTTAAATGTATCATTTTAGGTGATTTCTTAGGCTCTGAGGAGTGTGGCTTCTACTTGTACCCTGTGTTTGCTGATGGTGAAGGGGAGCCAGTGTACGCCATAGGTATGCACCAGGTTTTTTGGCTGTTGTATCAAAATCATATAACACAATAAAGTATTTAAGTGCTCACACAATGTCAGCATGTTTTCTGGGTTATTAATCATAGGTCTGATGTGTATTTTTCCAACTGTTATAGCAACCAGAGGAGACCCTGCAACCTACATGATGCTGATGATCATCTCCTTCCTCTTCATCGTCTTATTCGTCACCCTGATCCTCTCCCAAAACCAGTAAGAGGCTCCTGTTTGATGAAAAGACTCCAAATACATATTTACAGAAATTAAACTCATAAATTATGTTGTTGATGTTCAGTCACGAAACTTGCTGCACAAAAAAAAATCACCATGTATAACGTCTGGTATTATATGAGTTGGAGGTGTTTTAATGCTACAACAGCAATATTTTATCTCACGAAAGACACATGCAGAATGTGCAGTTGTACTCCATATTTAATCTTGTATCAGGTATTAATTGTATGGCATAAGTGTATAGCAAATTATTCTTTTACCCAGACACCTGTAAGACATGATAAATGATGGAAGTCTCTGGGGTGCAATCTAATTTAAGAAGCAGGGACACTGACCATGAAAAATTAGGAGTGTGACATTTAACAGGTCACAAGGGTGTAATTACACGTTAGCTGAAGGGAGAGAGGGAGGGACGGTGGCAGGGAGCGAGGGAAAAGCCTTTAGACAGAGAGATAAACGTAAATATCTGGTGCATATTTTTTCAGGATGAAAAGGTTTGTGTGGAAGGATGTTCCCAACCCAAACAAGTGCTCCTGGGCCAAAGGACTAGATTTCAAACAGGTAAAAAAAAAACTACGATAATGACTCACAATCAACATGTTTACATGCATTCAGAAACTTATTTTATACACTGATGCTCTTGAATATGATTCATTTGCATGATGGTGTACAACATTTGGCCCTTCATGTTAGAATATGTGTTCTACTTTATGCCTGCACATTTACTGTATTAATTGCTGTAGTCAAATAAATATGCAAGCTCTATCTCTCTACATCTGTAGTAGTGTGAGTAGTTTGCAATGCTACCATCGGGTAGTACAGAAACAGAGTTGTGCAGTTCATCGCCCCTTCTTAACCACTTATCATCATAATTGCAATCTCTGCTATGTCTTTTCTTGTTCATACATTTTTATATATCAGCTCAAATTCTGAAAATATCTTTCTTTGCACGCCTTTTTAGGCTGACACCTTTGACCACCTGTTGATACCTCGAGAGGGCCTTTCAGCCTGGCCACTGCTCCTGCCATCTGAGAACATTTCCAAAGTCGTCATAGGGGACAAGATCGACCTAGGAGCTCTGACTACAGCTTTAGACCCAGCCTCTGCCTTATCTATCTCTATTCATTCAGGGTTTAACTCAGAGGTCGACGAAGACCAACCCATGGAGAGTGAGGTGCTCCAAGGTAGAGCTTCCTTAGTCCTTAATCTGGATGCACTAACCAGTTCACTCCCAAGAATAGATCTGTTACCGCTAGTCGATCCCCCAGGAGACCAGCCTCCAGGCATTACTGACAGCTCTGCTCAGTCTTCAGTCACATATGCCACTGTGCTGTTGTCTGGTCTGAAGCAGGAGCAGCAGCCCATTCATCTCCACTACAAGGATGGTAGCGGCAGCAGCTCCAGCGACGAGGGCAATTTCTCTGCCAACACCTCAGACATTTCTGGATCTTTCCCCTGCGGCCTGTGGGAGCTGGACAGCTGCCGAGGTGGAGGGATGGACGACCCGCAGCGCACCTGCTCCTACAACTCTGTGGAGAAGCTTTCTGAAACATCAGAGCAAGAAGAAGAAGAAGAAGAAGAAGAACACGAGATGAGAGAAGGAAAGGACTTGTATTATCTAGGAATGAACTATCCGGCGGAGGATGAGGAGAGCGAGGAAGACGAGGAACAGAGAAAAGAGGAGACAAAAATTGAGCTGCTTAAAAATGTAGTTTTGAACATAGAGGACTGTTCTGTGAAGTCGCACCCTTTGCTCGGCCCTGAGGACTCGAGCAAGCTGCTGTCAGCCTCAACACATAGCTTTTCTCCGCCGTACCTGCCTCAGTTCAGAACTGCTCCGTGCACGAGGCAACTCACAGCTCAGCCGCATGAACGCAAACCCCGGCCGTGACTACGCGGACTGCATTAAAATAAAATATGCACCTTTTACATCCGTCGTGTCATCGACTGCGTCATGATTCAGCATTTACCAAAGTGGATTTGCATGCAGTGGATGTTCCTTCAGACACAGTGAGGTGTGGAGCTAAAAAAAACTACCTTGACTAATGTGTGATTGCAAATTGATATTCATCAATGCTGCTATTGTGTTCTCTGTGAGAAAAGACGTCAAGGGGGCACCAGCCTCAGTTATGACCTTTCTTTCTTTTTTTCTTCATGGGGCTTTGAAACCCAGATTCTACTGTGCCACACCGCTCCTCTGCACTCGGTTCCTGATGCAGGACTACCTGCTGAGGAAAATTAACTCTTTTAATGGAGGTTAGGCTAGTGGAATACTGTACAGTTCTCATAGAGAACAGCAGACAGACTGTAAGCAGTACACTGGTAATCAGGAAGAGAGTAATGGAGGTTGTAGTCATCTTTTGGCTTTAAACATCCTATACATACAGCATATTTCACAGGTGGTTCTACATTAGACGTTCTGTGTGCAAATAGTACATTTACTCATCTGCTGCTTCCGTACTGTGATGTGACTTTCATTCTCTGATGCTGAATTATTTCAACTACATTTTTAGTGAAAAGTAAGAGGTTCAAAGAGAATAAAGAAACGCTCATAAAGTGAAAGAGAATAATAATCCATAATCTGGACAGTTTCGGTTTCCTTAAAAGCACATAAGACTGTGAAGTGAAGGCAAACCTTGGATGTCACTTTAAAGCTACCGTTGTGACTAAATGAAATGCAGGTTAACAATAAAAAACAGATGTAGTCTGTGAGTAATTGCAGGTGATTTTTGGTCACATAATTTACTGTACTTGTAATCAGGCTGTGCAACAACATCTGCATGCACTAACTCACCCCACCAACCAAAAGAATGTCTTTTTGTACTTTGTGCTGTAATGTATTTGAGAAATGTGATATCTATTTTTTCAGTTTGGCCAATAACACCTGCTGCCTGGTGTTAATAAAAGACAAAAGAATGTACCTTTGAAACCAGAGGACAGAAATGATAAGTAATGAAAATATCGGTTGACATTAAATGTTATTGTATATTGAGATATTTCGTCTTATTTTTCATGGTGGAAATAAAGTGTTTATCGTGAGTTTGTCTGGTTTGTGTAACAAAGATCGGAACAATCAATGTACTTTTCAAAATGTGTGCAAAAGAGAATACTTTAGGCACTCATGCGTAGAGGAGCACAGGTATTTAGAGTTTCAGGGTTTCCCGCAGAAAATTTGTTAAGGTTAAGTTAAGGTGGTAGGCTGGGGTTTGCCGTCAGACAGGGGGGGGGGGCTTGTTTGTGCGATAGACTAGTACAGACTCCGTACTGCAGAGAAGGGAGACTGGCGTTGGTCACGGTTTGGAATGAAAGGGAGAAAACAGGACAGAGTAACATATACGCTCAATATACTTTTTTCTTTTTTTTTGTGACAATGTAGTTAAGGCGGCAGGCGTGTCTTGTTTAGGCGGCCGCCTTAGCTGCAAAGTGCTGCGGGAAACCCTGGCGGTATTTTAAAAAAAGTGACAGTAAGTGAATGATTAATAGTAGCAGAGTCAGCATGTCTATGCTAACAGTGTACACCAGACTGATATGATTTAGTAATGTAACTTAGCGTTCGTCTGTATTAATACAGAGATGTATATAGCCTAAATAAATAAATAAAAACAGCATATTAAAGGAGAATTCTGGCCAATTTGTACGTTAATCTTGATCGCTATAAATATGCGAGTACTTTCGATTGAAAAAAACACGACCTGAATCGGTGCTGGCAAACTTGAGTTGCTGCAGCTACCTCTACGAGCTTCCACTGAGTTAAAATGGCAGTTGTCGGGGCAAGTTTTAGAGTGCCTTTGTGCCTCTTAACAGACACAAAATTCAATTAAAATGTCTGTGCAACATGAACAGGGCCCTTACGTGACAACCAGATGCGTTTTCAACTCAGACATTGTTTAAATTCACCTACCCTGTTTCGATCCTGTTAGCTGCTAGCTGCCGTCCGTGATAAGTGTGTTCAGCCAGGCTTCTGTTATAATCATCACGCAGCAGTTCCGTCCATTTTGTGTGTGATCGATCTGGTGTTGTTGAGTAGGAGGCTTGGCAGTGTCGATTTGTGTGGTAGTTCCCTTAGCCGCGCTAGGAGGCCCGACCGGCATCCTTGCTTCTGATTTCTCCCTGCCTTCGTTGCCTCCTGCTCCCGAAAACAATCCAGTGAGCACCCTATGGTCTGGCTATGTCCTCCAGAGGACAGGTCATGCCTTCGCGACGAAAACTTGAAGTTTATTCCCCCTCAAAAATAGGTAATTGAGCACTGTAGTGGTTATGACCATATCAGTGCCTATGTAACTACATGGAAACAGGCCAAATGATGTCTGTGGCTTGCACAGTGATAGCGTTAGACAAGGCTATCTGTAGTCTCCCGCTGAAGTCCCGGTGTAGCAGGAAAAGGTAAAAAGTGTGCAGATCGCTCCGAGAAGCAAGGATGCCAGTCGGGCCTGCTAACGCGGCTAAGGGAACTACCACACAGATCGCCACTGCCAAGCCTCCTACTCACCAACACCAGATCGATCACACACAAAATGGATGAGCTACAAATACACACGGAACTGCTGCGTGATGATTATCACAGAAGCCTGGCTGAACACACTTATCCAAGACGGTAGCTAGCTCGCCCTGTTAGCTGCTAGCTGGTAGGATTGAGACAGGGTAGGTGAATTTAAAAAATGTCTGAGTTGAAAACGCATCTTTGTTGTCACGTAAGGGCCCTGTTCATGTTGCACAGACATTTTAATTTCTTTTTGTGTCTGTTAAGAGGCACAAAGGCACTCTAAAACTTGCCCGGACAACTGCCGTTTTAGCTCAGTGGAAGCTCGTAGAGGTAGCTGCAGCAACTCAAGTTTGCCAGCACCGATTCAGGTCGTGTTTTTTTCAATTGAAAGTACTCGCATATTTATAGCGATCAAGATTAATGTAAAAATTGGCCGGAATTCTCCTTTAACATAATATGTGTGTAATACGATAAATTATGATGTATAGGGTCGGGATATGAAATGAGTATAGCGTGAAAGGTAGTGGTATATTACATACATGCATTGTGCATTGTGCTTTACTAGTTGCGAAAAGTTATGAAACTGTTTTAACACCATACTCTATCTCCCACCTGTTGTCGCAATTACCCAATATAGATCATACCCCTGAAAGAATGTACAAAAAGGGTCACACCTTTATTGTTTGAAACCCTTCTGAAGACCTGTCGAATATGGTCTTTTTATTCTTTTATTTGTCATGAACAAGTCACGTAAACAAGAAAGGCTTCTTATCAAAGCTCCAAATACTCATGCGCCTGTATGTGTTTGCACATTTTAAAATTTCAAACCTTTTTCTTCAAGAGCATTAGCGTTTAAGCACATCCCTATCTAATTCTTAATATGTTTTGGATTACGTAGTCGGTGTATCTATACCATCACAAAACCTTAAAAGAAATTAATTACACATTGAATAAGTAGATGAATACGTACACAAAAGCATGCACACTGATTACATGTGCAAATCGCTCTCTTAAACTGCAGTAATTTTGCTGTAACCTTGTGACCGCAAAAGGCAAATACATCCGAATGGTGCATCGCTGTGTCTCTGAAAGCTGTAGTTTAAAGGCCTTTACACACCGGGCATGTTTGCTTTTTGCGAATAATTTGCACTTCAATATTTTTTATATCTATAAGAGAGTATTATGCATTTTCCTGTATGTTATTTGTCACGTCCACGGTGTGTAAAGGCCTCTAGACTACAGCTTACAAGGACACAGCAATCAAAGAGAATGTGACTTGGTCCAGACAATGTGGTTATTATACTCTTCTTAAACCGCTAAATAAAACCACCAACATATAGAGGATATTATTTCCCCATCTTTATATTTGCCACATGACAAAAGTACAATATAGTACTGATGCCATTCTGATGTATTTTCTTCTTACAGCCACAAGATGACAGAGTATTACTGCAGTTTAGGAGGATGAAATGCACCCTTGACAATCAAAAATGCTAGTGACAGAGCAACATGACATATACTGCACATTGCATTTTGCAGCCACAAGGAGACAGAAAGGCACCACTTATGGAGCTTACTAACTTTTTTCCCCCGGTGATGTCAAGGGAGCTGTATCCTTAAAGGCCCTCTGTGCTGGGTTTCTTGTATTTGCCATAGAAGGACATGATAGTGCAGAGAGCTGCAGTTGGCTTTGGCAAAGGGAGGTTTGAAAGCACAGAGGTGTGATGCCATGCAAGGGTTAGGTAATAGAGAGACGGGGGAAAGTTGTGTTTATGGTTCAGGAGCTCAGGATTATATTTTCTGTACTTAGAGGTCTTCTGTAAGGTGATAATGTCTTCGAGGATCCCAACCTGAAAGCCATCAGACACAAGTGTTGCAAATTAAGATGCATGACATCACACCAATGATCAAAAAGATCCAAAATCTAAAAACTGCCATGTCTAGTCAAGTGATCCAGATACCCCCAGAATCCCCCAGCAGCAGACCTCAGTACCTGCTTCATGGTCTGCAAACTTAGCAGCTTAACACGGGGTCGTGAGATAAGACGGCCGGCAAGAGAAATGCTACACGTGAAAGTTCTTTGGTGCTCTGCTGATCTCTCAGCTGTGACAAATTAGCATCGCCAAGAAAGGATTGAGCTTCAACACTTTGCCATTGAGGTGGTGTAAACAAATGAAGTATCTGTGAAATGCAGTAATCTTAAGATTGAACTTTTGTTCATTAGTGGGGAAAGAGTGACTGGTGAAAAAATAAGATTATGAACATTGACTTAAATGTTCCTTTTGAAGACCGTATGAGCTGCTCAAAGTTCCTGGCACAAAATGTTTTGTTCAAAGCCTTAAGCTTTGCCATGACCTAAAGAGATTTATACTCAGGCTTTGAAATGCTATAAGTAAAGAACTGTGAACTGTTTACACAAAACTCATTTTTCACAAAATAAATGTTCCTCTTGGTCACGTGTTATGTTATCTTAAGTAAAAACTGGATTAGCAATCTTAAATAATCCATATTGGGCTTAATGTCTCCATCTTTCTCTATTACCTGGTCCTTGCCCGTCTCTGCCTAAATCCATTCATCTGGAAATGGCAGCTCAAACACTTTCACAGAAAGCTTCCTCGCCTACCAGGAAATATCTGTCTGGTGTTGCAACTTTCTTCAAAAACAAACCTACGTGTCCTGACTGATTTATCTCTGGATGTTGTCATCTGGAAGTGATTTAATCACCTTTGGGTTGTAGAAGAAGGAGGTGGGAGTTGGAAAAACAAAAAAACAACTGACGAGGCAAAGAGGACAGTTTTGAAGAGGAGTAAAAAAGTAAATGCTGATCCACAGCTCTGCTCTGGTGGCTGAGAGGTTACAGGTAAAACCTTGGCTTTAAAGGACAATGTCAGAGGCTTTACATATATATAGCATATATACATCAAATCACAATCAACCAGTTTACTGTGTTTTAGGTATTTGGATGAGTTTCTTTCTCTCATTATAGGTATCCATTACTTTCTGTTCATTAAATGTATCATATTATATATTTACTCTCCACTTGATCCTGAGGAGAATATCTGGCCCGAAAGCAGCTAAATGCTCATACTGTATGTCCGCCAACTTTCTCTTTTTGCCATTTGGTGAGCAGGTAGTGTACATTGGTTTATTATAGCTTTTTTGCCCAAACAGCTGACTGCATCTAGAAGGGAGGCAATGTGAACCAAACAGTAAAGTTGCCGGCAGGAAAACCAAAACAATGAGCTGAAAGATGCTAAAACGCACTGTAGAGCTGAGGGAAACAGAGTTGCAAAGTTAAGTGATAATTTTATGTGTCCTAAATATAAGTGACACCTCTATTGCCATTCAACTGGTAATAGAAAAATATGCATTAGTGCAGCTTTAAGGGCTTCTTCAAACACACTGGTTTGGTACAGATCAAGGTGGTATCCACAGGGGTTGTCACTGGTTAGCTGTGGTTACCCACCACAGTAAACAAACATCTATCACTGCTGGTACACGTATAATTTACCTAAACTCTTTCTGCTCTCCCAAAACACAACGGTTAGAATTACTCAAAACCAAACCAGATGTGCTGAAATCTCTCAGCGGGATAAAAATAACCAAAAGGCAATATGCTTGTCGTCCATAAAAAGTTTATCTTGAAAAACCACTGTTACTATGCAGTTTTATCAAACTGGCCATCAGCGAACTGACAAATTGACCTGAAAGGCAAGTGTGTGTGTTTGTACCAATGCCACTGTTCATGCTGTGGCTCTAGCCATCAACTCTGTTAATGTGCATCAGGAGAAAGATTTAGCAGCTTGACCTTGTAAATCCTTCATTGATCGTCTGGCATTAATTCGTCCAGCAATCGGGAAGGGCTTTGGCTACTGCTGTTTATCCACGTTAGCTTTGAAGGCCTTAACATCTGGGGTAAAGGTCAGATTGTGGCAAGTTCACTGCAAAAGTCCACGGCTGCAAAGGAAATGAGGAAAATCCGCCTTAGCTGGTGCTTGAGTGCATGAGTATGCTGCATTTGGTTGTGCTCCCTCTTTTAGTAAACCAAGTGGAAGAGAAACATGGTCTGGTTGCCAGGCATCACAGCACACTGCAAGTTGGATAGATGTGGACTCACTGGGAATGTAAAGCCTTTCTCTCCCTGTTATCTGTAATCTTAAATCAACTGCAGCTCAGTTGTAGGGAAATCAGTGTCATCAACAATCTTAAGAGAAAGGAGAGACAATGAGAGAGAGAGAGAGAGAGAGAGAGAGAGAGAGAGAGAGAGAGAGAGAGGAAAACCAGAGAGCATAGGATGAAAAATATGAGAAAAGCCACAGTGGATAGGCAGTGGAAAAATGTATGAGTTAAAAAGTATCTGTAGCAGCAGGTGGAACAGAGCAGAGAAAACGAAGAGGGAAGAAAACCATGTAGACCAGGGGTCTTCAACGTTTTTTAAATCAAGGACCCCTTAACTGAAAAAGAGACGGAGCAGGGACCCCCCTACTAAATAATTGTATAAAATAAAGTTGCATATTAAACTGGGCCTACAATAACTTGTAGGGTGGCCTAAAGCCTTCATACATTTTTGCATAGAACACTAAGCTATTAAAATAGCCTCATAATTGTTGGCATGATTTTATAATTATGTTTTAATGTTAAACATACACACTTAGGATGAACTGTATCTGTGGATGGCTACCTTAGTGAAACCTTACATATGGGCCAGTAAGCCTATCATCAGTGGGGATTTATATTTGCTAATAATATGTTGGATTCATGTTAAGACTTTAAAATTTTGGAGAAAAAAAATTCAAAAATGTACTATCATTTGGAGGCCCCCCTGCATTGACTCTGAGGACCCCCTAGGGGTCCCGGACCCCCTGTTGAAGATCCCTGGTGTAGACAGAAGCTGTAGGACCCTTGGGGCCCTTTCTGTGCTGGAGGCCTCTGAGAGGATTTGGGAAGACATGCATATTGCTCTCTCACCTCATTTCTCTCAGACAAGGTTGCAAATATATGAGCTATTTGATAACTGTTAGATGATTTGTATCATCAGACATCTGGCAATATTTCATTTCAGAGAAAAGAATTTTCCAGTGATTGACTCTAGCCAAGCAGCTAGCCAATGAGAGCCTGGCTATCAGCATCCTTTACCCAGCGCAACTGGGCGAGCTCATGAATAGTAATGAGCTCAGGCAACATGATGTCAGACTGACCAGCTTTTGTAATTGGCCTGATTTCTCCGCTTATTTCTTTTCAGTGGCTAAAGCTGACAGAGGAGGTGGCAGTTCATTTTCACATTCACGACATAACACAAACACATATGGACCTAACATATTTCAAAAAATGCAAGTAAAAACGGTTTTGTGTGGCAGGGCACCTTTAAGAGTTTAATACTTAGTAAGAAGCTGAAATGTTTTAGTGAATTTAACATGTCTTTAAAGTCCATTTTCTCTATCATCGCTTAGGCATTTATGGATAGCCCTGATACATTTCCAAGTAAATACAGTTGACATCAACACATCCATCCATCCATCCATCCATGAACTGCAGTTACGCTAAACTTGCCTGTCTGTCTTTTAAGGAGGAGCTGAATTTGTTGCTAAATATCTGTGAACCCACATGAAAGTGCAGTTAAGTAGGATCATATTCTTCAGTTATGTTCAACCCACTAATTAAAGACCACCATTTTACCTCACAACCTTTCTCCATTGTTGTTTCCTGTTGTTTGGGCACAGAACAACTGGGTCACCCGAGCTTGATGGTGACAAACAAACATCCACGCTGTTTGTATTGAAATATGCCATCAAAGAGCTCGTCCTGTCTATTGTGACCTATTGTTCTGCTTGTTGGCACGAGGGAAAGAGAACCATTGCCCCACATATTTATTGGACACAAACTGGCATTCAACCAAAACCATTAACCCAATTATTTACATGGCAAAATTAATTTGTCCACTTGTTTATGGGAGGAAACATGAGATGCACATGAGTCTTCGAAAGGGACCTGGGGCAGCCTTTTTTCCATAAGTGGGTCGTATGAATGAAATGTCTCCAGATCAGTCAGTACGTGTGTCACAAAGAATGCTTGTCTCTAGCTAACAGGGTGAAAGAGGCTCAGCTGAATGGCCCCCTTTCACTCTGTCACTCAATTAAGGCCTAATTGGTTTGAGGTCCACAACAAGCATGTGGCAAGGCGACACCCCAGGCTTCTGTGCACTTGTTCACTATTTTCTGACTGGAAATATTCCTTTGATCTGTGAACTACCAAAGTAGGTTTTAAGCCAAGGGGTGGATAGCCTATTTTCTCTTTGAACATGTACAGCAATTTTAGACAATTACTTGGATATTTTTACAGTTCATTTGACGCACAGATGAAGTAGCTATTGAGGGAATGTCACAGGCCAGAGTGGTTTAGAGTTAAGTGCAGATATGGATCCATCCGAGACATTCCCATGAGCTGTCAGCAGTACAGTACAAAAGAGCATACTGTATCTGCATGGTGTGTTGCACTGCTTTAATGCATTACTAGAAAGCCTCTATCCCTGCTCTCCAGAGACCCATACAGTACAGCCATGTATTTTTTTTACTCCTTAAACCACAAACTGCACTATACTTGTGGTTATGTCAGATACATTTTCAGATCTTTAATTCTGCTAAAACTACTTTCTCAGTCAAAAACAAAAACCTGAAAAATACAATTTTTCTGGAAAAGATCAAATTAGGGATTCACTGATTAATTTTTACATTTTCAGTGTCCTGTCATGTCTGTAGAAAACCTTGCATCAGAGGTTTTAGGATCACACAATCGCTGTGAAATGTTATGTACTATAGAGTGCACTATATTTACTGTCTGCCATTTTCTGTCTTTTGAGTGTTGTGTTGTGCCTGTACACAGCTTTCTGCTAACAAAGTACACATGAGACGCATTGGGGAAAAGATCTCAATTTACTGCTCTTTATAGTGTAAATGGATTGTCTGTTATATGGGGAATAGTGAATGATGGTGTGATTTTTAGTAGGGATGCACCAAATCCAGGATTCGGGTTTGACTTTTTGACAGGGTTCGGTTTCTGCCGAACCGTAGAATATTTTTCCACCGAACCGAACCCTACACTTGTACTACGCGCACCAACGTAGTGACGCTGCCGTTGATTACGGGAAGATGTTTACGTATATCACAAACCGGCTCAATGCATATGACAAAAGAGGGGAGACCGAACAGGTTAAAATGCCAATAAAGTGTTTATTTTAAAGTAAACAAACTAATATTAACAAAAGTATCAAAACAGGTGTGGAATCAATGTTATCAGTAGTGTGTGCAGTGTGTGTGTGTGAGTGAAAGATGTGTGGACAAATGACAACTGCAACAAAAGAGATAAACCAAACCCAAACCAGGAGATGTGGATCCTAGGAGAAGGAGAATGCAGAGAGAGAACAAGCAGACATGACTTGTATAAATAGCCTTGGTTGAGGCCTACCCAGGTGTCCACCAATCAACTAACGAACCCTCCCAAACTGCAAGCTCATGCCAGGAAAGCCAGAGAAGCCACCAGCAGGCAGAAAAGGGAGGGGTCGTAACACGTAGGTGGAACGTTCAATGCAGTAGGCTGTGAGAAAGTGAAAATGGAACTCGTGAGCAGAAAAAGCACCGCCCGGCAGCACCCACAGCCAAAAGAAGGCAACCCAAGCGAAACAAAATTGTCACTCATCTGGCGATAGCGATGTGCTGTGGACGTTGTTTACTTCATTAATGTGTTTACTGTGCTAATGGACTGAGGATGGGAGTGGGATTCAGTATTCGGTTTCGGATTCGGTAGAATCTTAACCAGTGGATTCGGTATTTGGCCGAACCCTAAAAATCTGGATTTAGTGCATCCCTAATTTTTAGACACAACCCAGACACAACCCATCACTTAAAGTTCCTGCATACCCACAGTTCTTTTCACTTATTCTGGCTGAATAGACCTCTGTTCAGGTTGACGTTTGGTGGAACTTCTTGACGTCCCCAAACTACATTGCCAATTAAGAATGATACATGTATAACTTTCTTACCTTAACAGGTGCAACAAAACTAATAAGTCGTCACACACTCCCCAAGAGATGTGTAATGAGACAAGATACATTAAAACATGTGTATGGTTGGACATTAGTTGTGTAAGTGTAAAATACCACTTGTGATCTTAATGAGAACAAAAACAAACCAATTATATTAAGAGAAGAAACATTTGCTTGAAATGGGAAACTTTTGTGGCAAATTCCTCTATTCATTTCATCCTGGGGACTTTTGTTGCATCTCATTTCACTTCCAAAAAAAGGCATAAAACTCCCACAAAAATACTTAAATAGCTTTGCAAAGAATTTGCTTCAAAGACAACTCAACACATTTAAGATCTGTCATAAAAGAAGCCGTTTACAGATGGAAATCACCAACATCTAAACTAAAAAGATACTACATTTACAACATAACATGCAAAGAGATCTCTTCATTTACATCATTAAAAGAGAGACGGTGTACAGTTAAAATGCTCTAAAATAAACTTTCTTTCTGTGAGGTGTATCAAGCAGAACACCAACTTATTCAGTAGTTTTTTTTTCAAATCCCACACTTCAACATGTATTTGGTATATCTAATTTTATGTGCTAATTTTCATACTTAAATTATTGCAGTCCAACAGCTAATTATGTTAGCTGACTCCTCATGTACAAAGAAATACATGTCATCAGCTACAGGTCTAGTTTTTTAAAGTGTGTTTCAGGGTATCTTTTCCTTTATTTTTATAGCAGATAGTTTAGAGATGACAGGAAATGAGAGAAGAGACCACCAGGACACCCCGTTACTTGGATGGATTTAATTTAAGATAACACTCAATCATTTGGTAATAGCATCATACAGTACAGGTTAACTTCTGTATCACATCTGCCTGTGATTTAGTTTGATGAGGTTTTGATATATTTTACCTAAGTTTGTCTAAGTCTAAATATTAATAAAAGCACTTTCACCTAATATTGAAATAAAGATAACACAAACTGGAAAAGTGCAGCTCAGAAAAGTCTACTTATACATTATTCGTCCCTGCTGACCTTTTTTTCCCTCTGTATTCTTTAACAGGTTTGTTTGATCTAAGAACACGAGGACCTCAGCTAAATATTGAACACTCAAGTGGAATAATAATGAATCTAAGAGCCTTGCCTCGTTTACCAGGGATGACATAATCAATACTCCATTCAGTCTTCAATCAAAATGGAACTTACATATATAATAATACTGTACATATAATAATATAATGTCAGCTTGATATAATCTTTTTTCCCTATACTTGTTATTTTGATTGGCTGTATTTTTGTCTCTCTGTCAGTTTGCCGCCTAGAGACCTGCCTGAAAATGTGTTTACGTCTTGCAAACAGTGAGCAGTGAACACAAAATGGCCTCACAACTTGCATGCTGAGTATGATGCAACCATCCTGTGAGAAACACACACACACACACACACACACACACACACACACACACACACACACACACACACACACACACACACACACACACACACACATATCCAGTCACAAACACAGGCAGTCACACTAACACAAAACAGATGGCTTCGTCCTCAACCATGTTATGAGTTACTTCACCGCAAAATCTTTGTGTAGCCATTTGAAATTCCCAACAACAATTCCCAAAATACTGGCCTCTGCTGACCTTGACCCACGTTAGATCACGTCACTCGGTGGGAACACCACGGCCTAGTTCTGCCCCTTTGTTTGTTTGCCTCAGCGTCCCATAGACCCCGGGGACCTCTGGAGTAAAAACACAAGACAGTAGCAACCCACTCGTGGCACATTCCTCTGTCTGGGAACGTCCTAACAAACTCACAGGATCCAAGTAGTTGTTAATGTGAGGGGGAGGAAGACACGATGGGATTGAAAACATGAAGCTATTGTATGAGTGTAGCAAAGTGAAAAGAGTTCATATTATTAATCCCTAATATTAGTCCTGTCAGATTTTCCTCTAGTCTACCGAAGTCACTGTCTTATGTCACAGACAATGAAGAAGCTGAAATCTGGCATCCCTGGATCAATGTTTACAAATCCACATCAAATTTTATTTTTATCTGCTTCAATAAAGTTGAAGTTGGTGAGCTCATGCTCTCTGTGTTCTTTTGGCCATGGACTTCTTTATCCGCTCAAATCTAAACCGTGAAAGAAAACTATATGAGTCACTCTATAACATCTCACCTTTTGCCAAGACATTACACTCCTCTGCTCCTCTGAGTTTTGTATTTCAAACTCCTATTTCTGTCATTATTTCAAGATGATTCTTTTGATTCTCACTTGTAAATTTGGTTTTATAGATTCATCCCTGAAAATCTTTATTTGTCCTCACTGTGGTGACATTCGGTCAAAAAACAACATTCGAGGATGGAGGGGTCCTGATCTGTGGTTTCCTCTCACACCACGCTGAGGGGAGGATGGCCTGTGGTGCTTTTTCCTTCCAGCAGTTTTGGAAGACTCAAACTATTTGGGATGGTTGCTGTCATGACATTGAGGGGTACTCAAGGAGATAAGTGGTACTCTGTGTGTGTGTGTGTGTGTGTGTGTGTGTGTGTGTGTGTGTGTGTGTGTGATCAACTGACAGTGAAGAGAAAAGTGAACACCTTTTACATAGTTATTGAAATAAGTGACTTTTTTTTTTACATATGTTTTTCCACAATTAAATAACACAACATGTGTTTGCTAGCTGTTTTTACCTGCTTCCCATCTTTCTTCTAAGCTAATTAGCTGCTGGCTCAGGCTTCATATTTACTGTATAGATACGAGAGTGGTATTAATATTCAAATCTAAATCATGACAAGAAGGAAAATATATTCCATGAAATGTTTTGTGTGTTGTGTTATTCCTTTTGTCAATATTTTCTCTACCCACCCCCCTGTCCTCTACCCTGTCTTATAAGCAGGAAACCTTCCTCCCTCCCACTGTTTCACTGTGCTTTTACAGCCTGCCCACATTGTTTACGTGCACTCCATACACTTACCACCCGCTGTGGGGAAAAACACGCTCAAGTGGAAATAAAAATACCTTTGTCAGGGTTCTGAATAAAACGCAGGTTGAAGCCGTGGCATTTGCATAATCAGTCGAGTAACTGCCAGTTAAAATGCCGCTCTACAGCTCTGCTTAGCATCAGCGGGTCTCATGGCTCCTTGTGGTTGTTGGTTGTAAAATACAAGTCTCTGCTGACACAGGCGTCAACGACAGCCGCAAACACTTAGCCTGCTTCAATTAGCAGAGCTGTGCATTACCGGACAAAACCACTGTCTCCTGGGTAGTGAAAATCAATGGCTGACACTGACAACAGCATTTTAACACAGCAGTCCATCATCTCAACAGAGCAGCACTGCTTACATTTCTGTTGAGGTTGAGGAAAACCTTGTGTGGACTGTATGAGAAAAGTCATATTGTGGAAATTGTTATGTATATGTCAGAGGGCATTACACACCCTTCTACCCCCAACACCTTCTCACCCTCACACCCAGCCATCATCACCTCAATCTGTTAACCCGACCCAGTTTATTTTCACATCTGCAGAAAACACACACACCTGCATCACATCCCTGCCATCCTCCTCCTTTACAGTATAATCCCAGCACAGTGAAAATGCAGTTTTCCAGCAGACAGACAAAGGGGCTCAAAGGTTGTTGTTAGACTACACAAGGCTGATACTATCTGCCCCCCATTACAGCAAATCAATCGCAATACTGCTGAGCTGTAACCAGAAGGATGGGGGGGGACACAAATAACACTGGATTTATACACGAGCACACACTGAACACACACACGGGATTATGTCAGCTCATTTGAGAAGCACTTTACAATGAAATAGCACTGTGGGGATAAACACTTTTGATTTGTGCCCCTATAAAGGTGTGAGCATGTAAGGAAGTGTGTGGCCCATTGCACATGTGAATGCACATGTATGCTAGAAAACCTAATTCACTATTTATCTGAGCTATTTATCACAATTATTATGTGTTAGATATTCGCTTTCATGCAAAGATTGCTACTCTCATATTTGTAAGGTAATTATGAAGCTACAGTAGCTGGTTAGCTTAGCTAAGTACAAATACTGGAAAAAAGGAAAACAGCTATGCAATCTGATGTCTTACCCTAATCAGCCCTGTAACAAAATCCCATGTGAATATAGTGCTGATTTGGGTTTTCAGAATTTGTTATTATTTATTTCTTTTTCACACCTCTATTTGAAGTAGGGGAAATCATAAAAAGTAAATACTGGGTCATTCTACTTTTTGAGGAAGCATTTTCCATAAGTAGATATAAACCAGCTGCATGACACCTGTGAATGTTTATATGTGTTTCTCTATTAGGCCAAACCTGGTAGCCTATTTATTTGCTGTGGTTCCCTGACATCAAACTGCCTATGATGGTGGTTTCTTAGTGATTGCGAAAGCTTGAGACATCCTGCCAGAAGGACAGTGATGCTTTTTCTACTTTCATCAAACAGGATATTATGCTGTCGTTGTTGTGTGAAATGGCCATTGAGTGCTTTGAGTGCTAATGGATCTGCATTGATAAACCTTTGTGGGAGGGCTGGACCAAGTATTGATTAGAAATCTACATAAGGTTCACTGAAAGCACTCAGTGTAGTTCACATTAAGAGGTCAGGTGAAAAACAGCTGATGATCAAGAGAAGGTGGGGAGGTTTTGAATTTCTTATTTGCTTTCCTCAGGGGAAATATTTAATACAGAGTTTGTCCAAAGGATTTAAAAAAAACAAACAGCTGAATAGCATACTAATAGCATAGGATATTCTCATGAGCAAGGAATAAAAACACAAGCAAAAACATTTAAAATATCTTTATTCATTGGATAAGCTTGTATAATTTACATACTGCATAATATAATTCTCCACATTAATGAACACAATCAGTTATTATTATTAACATTTCTACTTCACAAAGGAAAAAAATATTTTTTTCTTGCATAACAAAATAATACCATAGTATTTCCATCGTACCATGGAAATAAAAACCGTTCCACTCACTCAAGCAAGATATAGATTGGACAGATCCAGTGAACTGCAGTCGGTCTCTCTGGCTTTTATCTTTCAATCCTCTAAGCTTTGTGTTGCCTAAGTAAAGTGTTGGACCCGGTTCAGAGCCCAGTGTGCACTCAGTGGGGTTTATTTCAATTCACTTCCATGTCTTTGAGCAGTTTGGGATGTGAACACACACACACACACACACACACACACACACACACACACACACACACACACACACACACACACACACACACACACACACACATACATACACATACTGGGATAAATAAGATTCAAGTAAAGGAAATGCTTAATGGCGCTCTTTGAGGAGCTGTCAGGTACCAAGTGACCCATGTCAGTCGTGGGATAAATGTGCTTGTGCATGTTTGTGTATGTATAAGAGGAAGGAAGAAAACAGCAGGATACCGGGGGTGGAAGCTTCCTTTTAGCTGCAAGCTGTGTGCATCGCTGTTTAGCGCAGCTGTTTATCCCTTTATCTTGCCTCCAGAAGGGCACAACCAGTCTGTCTCTTAGCTCTTCAAAATGGAAGAATAAAGGAAAAGGGCTTTTGACTGCATTTCAGGTGGCTAATAGAAAGAGTGGCTAAGCAGTGTGCCAATGTAGAACAGTGGGGAGAGAGACAAGAAGGAAGCAAAAAAGACTTCATCTACGGTGATGAAAATGAAAAAAATTGCCCTAAATTCTTGATATCTTGAGAAATATAATTTTCATCTGAAGCTTTTATTTAGTTTTACCGTGGATGTCTTGTGATTTCTGCCTCTCAAGAACTCACAACACTGTTAAAAACATTTTTTTCTGTTTTATTACATTACAAAAAAGATGTTTTGAGCCCAAATTGGGTACTATAGAATTAAACCTTTTTATTTCTAATGTAATAACATTAACATAAATGAAGTTTACGGGAGTGATTAACATTGTTTGGACAATACTTGTTTTTTTCAATACATACATATTGAGCTGAGATTAAAAATATTTTCAAGCAATTTTGAAGACCTCTTTAAAGTTTTCAAAAGATATGAACAAGGAATAGGAATTCTTATTAAAATGTTAATACGTAAGTATGGCTTTTTTAATGTTGAATAAAACATTTACTAATGCATTACTGATCAGCTATTAGCATTAATTATAACAACATTTGGTTATATGGTAAAACATCCCATTGATTGATGTTTATCCTTTGTATTTGTATTTGGTAATAAAGCAGATAAATGTTACTAGTCCATCAATCAATGCTCATCAGTGTCTAACTTTCTAAATATCCATTAAGTCTGCAGTTGTAAAAGTGAATAAGTCAAAATTGTTTTAATCATTAAGTCTGCAGTTATAAATGTTATCGCTGCAGCCCTTTTCTAGAAATAAGAGATTCTTCTCTACCTGGAAACCCAACGTTAATATTAATGGCTTATAATTGATCTATAAAACATTAGTAAATAAATCATTAATAAGCTCATCAGTTAAAACTTACAACCCCTTTTATACAGGGATCCTTCATCTCATCTCTTTCATCTCACCTGCCATCATTCAAACACTATTGCTATACTGCCACTTGCACCGCAGTAAACACTGTTTTATGTCATCACTAGAGCTGAAGCTTGCTCGCTCTCATTGTCATGGCAACCGTGTGGCTATCCACTCGCCTATGTAATCATGCTGTTTGTCTTGCTGCCCAGAATAGCTGGAGGGTGCCTGCCACCTGAAGCCAAGGCAAACACACCACGCACTGGACATCAGATAAATCCCAGACATCATAATAGGATTGGACGGAAGGGAGCAAGCCTGCCGGGTTGTGTTTACCTCCATACTCTCTAATATATACTGGAAAGCTTTGACTGAAATGTATTTTCCAATAGATTGCCAGTTAGTAACACTACCATGCTTATACTTATATCCCTCTTTCAAAAACAATCAGGCCACAAGCGATTTCTCCTGGCACCTAGACTGTCACCACTCATTAAATCTCTGCCATTGAGCGCTTTAAAACATGGTCTAATTTTAAACTGGATGTGTCCACTGAAAACACATGACAACATCTTGGTCTACAGTGTACCTTCAGAGAGTCACTTTAGCTTGACGTAATGTGTTTTACAGGTTTGTTCTTGGCAACTTCTTTTTCCATGTGGCTTGGCGAATTTGGAAAGAAAACCACAAACTAGCAGAGCAGAGAGTCTCTTTGGCATGCAATGTTGCATTACAGCCAACACATATGTTAAAAAGGAACGGTTTCAAATGACTTCATGTCTCTGACTGGATGATATACCGTGGTTGAAATACGTATCCAGCGATGGATAAATGCTCTTCTTTTTGTATTCAAAGAGATTTAGAGGGAAAATAAAATATGTTTTAATATGTTCCAACTCGTCCAAGAGTTCAAAGTCCAGTTTGAACACAGTTTTCCTTTCCTATCTCCTGGAACGGCCTACAGTTGCTGTTTCTGTGGTGCCGGCTTTATGGTGCTGTCTCAAAGTGAGAGGGCATTGTGTGTGCATGATGTGTGTGTTGGCACAGACTGAGCATTTCCATCGAACCAGTGTGGTGGGGGGAAAGTAGGATAAAAAGAAAGGCAGGAAGAGAGAAAAAACACTTTAGTGGCTCAAACAAATGGACATGCTGAGTTTGACATCTTACTGTAGCTGCCTTTAAGGACTTCTTTACAGTGACCTGGCAGGAAGTGGGTTGATTAAAGATAGACCGGCTTTGGTTGACTCCAACTTGTCCCTGTAGTTTGTCACCTCACTTCCTTCCTCACTCCTGCAATAATTACTACGACCACGAGAGGTTGCGGCCTAACTAGTCTATATCGTCGACGTTATCGCCTTCCGCTTTCTTTGTGTTGGCATTCTAAACTCTGGTCCATTTATGAGGAGTATGGTTAACTGCTCCTCAGATCTCTGCAGGGTAAATCCAGACAGCTAGCTAGACTATCGGTCCAATCTGAGTTTTCTCTCGCATGACTAAAACAACTTTTGAACATACACATGTTCCACCAAATTAAGTTCCTTCCTGAGACTATTTTGCAGCGCACTTAGCACCGCCCAAGACAATTGTGATTGGTTTAAAGAAATACCACAGCATGTTTCTTCTATCCCGGAATGCTGTGTGGACTAACCAACCTTCCTCCGCAGCGCTGTGGAGAAAGGGCTGGCAATGCAAGACTAATGCAAGCAGTTAACAAGACAAACAATGGACTGTTTGCTAAACCCCTCTCCCAGACTGAAACACGACAGACCTGTCAAGCTTTGGATTTCTCCACATGTTGAAGTCTAAAAATGTAAGGGCTGGATCATACATTGTGTTTATTCCATTATTCCATTATTGTAAACTCACTCTTAATTATCAGTTTTTCAAAAGGTCATATAAGGTAGGAGAAAGGGTAAGCCAAACCCTTTATCACAAGGAGCTTTTTTTTGACAAGGTAAACTGTAGCATACAAAGTTGTGTACCGATTATGTAACAGGTTCCCCGTTCGTTTATCAAATGTGTCGCTCTACCCCTGCAGCATCAACATGACTAACTGCAGACCGGTAGGAGAAGAAGTAACGCTATGATGAATGAGCTGAAAATGGTTAAAAACCTTTGGGACTCATCTATTCTTATCTGAACCTGACAGGCCAGCTGTGCTTAGGCAGGAAGTCAGCATCTCTCTCTCTCTCTCTCTCTCTCTCACTCTCTCTCTCTCTCAAACACACACACCCTTGTCAATAGTCTTGGAAACTCCAGGCTGCTTATGTAAGCCACAAGAAAGGCTTCAAGAAATATTGCTTTTCTTTTCTGATTGTTTTAGGTCTTCAACTCATTTCTCATGATTTAACCAATAAAGCTCTCAGCACAGGGCATGCAATATCCACCCAGCCAACATAACACGTTTGCCAGTCAACACTTACATAGCGAGAGCACACAAACTGGTTGGTATAGTCATTTGTACACGCAAGCAAGAGAGTAAAAAAACTCAGATTATCAAAACAGCAGTGCAGTCATCTCAAAAGGGAAAAGTACAGGCATATGTAGTTAAGGTTTACACCAATCAGGCACAACATCTGCTTAGTAAAAATGTACACGGGGTACCATAACGGTTAAAAGAAAAAATTATATTCAGCCATATTCAGTATTTGCCTACAACCAGCCACGACTGCTACCTGATGCACACTGTAGCTGTATTGCTTTTCAGTGAATATACAAGATTGCAGATGGTTGGTTAAGCACTGAAGGTATTTAGCTCCACAATGACACAAATGCTAACAGTGGGTATGTTATTTTTCGATGAGGGAAACTTTTACTAACCTCAGTGCTCTGTCTTCTATTTTAATATCTTCTATTTGTTTTGTTCAGGCAGCTACGAGTTCGGGGAGAAACACACTCACATATTTTATCAAAAGGTCTTTAATATTATGTTTTGAATAATACTTTATCAAGTAATACTGTCTATAACCATTACGTGTTCAGTTATATTGTCTTAGACAAAGGTTTCATATAATAAATTTAATTTGTGACTCAAACATGATGGTTTGATAGGGGAAAACTTTGGTCTTCTACTAACATAAATGCAGTACAATCGCCTCTGTCAGTGCTGTTTGTAGTGGCGTTAAAGGTCCATTACAGGGCGTATGAAGTAATTAAGGAGACCCCAGAGCAATATTCTTTACGGGGAGATCTTTGTTGTGCCCCTGGGGTTTTAATTATAGATTGAGTGTAATAAGAGAAACTGATCTAATGGGAATTATTTTTCTGCTTAATAAAGTCAAATTATAATTAAAATCTTCTCATTTACATTGGTCAATGTAGCATGTCAAGCAATCTGAAATCATGTTTCAGCTCTCCATCAGATCGTCTCACTGTGCTTTAGAAAAGAAAAGAAAAAATCAGGGAATAGAAAGAAAGACCCTGAGGCACAGGATTTTAAAACTTGATTTGTGTGAGGCAGCCCAGTTTGGCTAAAAATGGTCAAAATCCTGAAATGTGCATCCATCTTAATACTGACATCAATGTTTTATAGAAAGTTAGTGCAGTCACAGGAGGGAAAAACTTATTCTTAGTCTTTCAAACTCAGTGTCTTCCAACAAGGAAAGCTTCACTATGTGCATGTCAGACCAACAGTTCACTCTTCTTCTATCCTTCAGTGATCTGGTCTTTGATGTTACAGAGGGAGTGTTCAATAGTGGCTTTAGTCCTCTCTGTTATTATCCTCCTTACAAAAACGTCACATCTTCTTGCGACTGCACCCACCGCCAGTGCGCATCATACTCCAGATGCATTTTTCCGTTCATTTTGCAAGTATCCAAGTCGATCTTTCCATTTTTGTAAGGTTTGAGTTTGGGGCTCTGGCCGGTTCCCAGTTTCTCGTTGAGGCTGAGGCGGGTTGGGCTGCCTGTTTGTGTGATTGCTTTCTCCAGGACACCATTAGCCTTGATGGCTTGTGTCTGGGTATTGTCCTTAGAAACGGGACTTCCTTTACCCCTCTCTGAAGACTTCGTCCAGACCGGAGCGTCTTGCTTGGGGCCTTCAGACTTGGCTTGGGGAGAGCTGACAAGAACAGCTGGTTTCCCAGTCCCAGTCCCAGTAATAGCACTGGTACCCCCTGTCCCTGGTCCACCTTTTACCTCCATCCCATTTCCAACCCCAGTTCCATTTTCATTTGGTCCAGCACGAATCCCACTTCCAGACCCAGTTCCAGACCTCACCCCTACCCCAGCTCCTGTGACCGTGACCCCAGGGCCTCCCCCTGTCCGGCCCCCAGCGGTAGCCTCTGAGACCAGCGGCGTGGTGGAGCAGATGACTGACTCCGAGCTGGAGGGGCAGTACTCATCCATGTCATCCGCCAGGGTGTCCAGGTAGCTGCCGATGGAGATGTTGTCCAGCTTGTCATTGGGGTCCTGCAGGCTGCTCCAGGAGCCTCTCCAGGAGGTGTCAGGGCCCTCGCCTAGGCTGTACTGGCTGCTGGTTAGGCTGCTGCAGCGGCTGGTCAGCGTGCTGCGCTCCTCCAGCAGCCATTTCACTGCCTCGATGCCTTCATGGACCGCCAGCAACTGCTGCAAGATCTTGACGTCCACAGAACGCAAGTGAGCCTGCGGAGAAATAAAAAAAGGAGATGTGAATGAAGGTACAAAGTTTATGACTATTTTCATCGCGTTCATGTTTTGATAGTTTGCAATAGGAAAGCAAAAGTTCTATTTGAGAACCAGACAAACTATAAACCTGGGAACCACCAGGAGTCTGCATATATTTATTTTAAACATTCAGCTTTGGCTCCACAGGCGAGTGAAAACACCATTATAATGCTATTAAACCTTTGCAGATTACCATAATTGAAAGTAAAGTATAACAGAAGTTGGCAGGTAGAGTATACGCAGCAACCAGTGTGGAAACAAAAAAGGTAAATGTAGAGGGGGGGAAAGCTTAGAGATGGAAAGCAAGGGCAAAGGAGAGAAAAGATGGTTTAGAGAAATTGTGGATTAAGCTGTTTAAAGTGTTAACAGGGACATTTGACCAAAACTAACTCTGCAGGAGATGTTCAAAGATGGAAATCTGATAGAGTGGAAAGTATGACTATAGAATATGCCTAAATACCCTGTAAATGGTAAAAAAAATACTTGAATATTTATTTAGTCATGATATAATTATTCAAGTAATGATTAATCAGAAATAACAGCCACTGGTGTCTTCTAATGTTATAGTGTGTGTGTGTGTGTGTGTGTGTGTGTGTGTGTGTGTGTGTGTGTGTGTGTGTGTGTGTGTGTGTGTGTGTAGGAGGTTGAAAAAGCCAAACGATGAATAAAAGGAAAAAGATGGCTGCGGCCATGGAAAATTCCTCCCCAGAATACATTAGCAGAGGTCTGCGGTGAAGTGCAGGGCCAAGAGGTGATATATGGCACCGACATTCAAAGCTATGCAGTCCTCTCTGCAGATAACAAGTCTTTTTCAAAGCTTAAGCCTTTAGTCTTTCAGTATCTCAGTTTTCTAACACGTAATAATGTTTTTCTTTATTACTTTTTCTGTCTCTCTCTGCTACTTGCGCAAATGTGGTAGAATAGGTGGTCAAAAACTGCATATGTAGCGATGTTAGGTAGAAGTGCAGGGACCTTAAGACCTTTGCTGTCTGACCTTTAGGAGTCTTTGTATACTGCTCATTTCCTATATATATTATAGAAAGAAAGGTATTGATTCTTTCAACCTGCCAAACTATTTATCTCTTGGTCCTGCAATGTTAGCATCGATAGTCATGCCTCCAGTGGGGCGATGCATCATTGTAGAATTAGTCTGTATGGCATTTCTGTCATGATTCTCAAAAAAAACTCTCCCTGCCATCCCGAGATTCCTTCATCTACAGGGAAAACTGTGTATGTACAGAGAAAAATACGTCTCATACATAACCTTTTAAGCATAGGAGGTGGCTGACCTTTGTTTAAACCACTGCTGGCTGTAGAAACTACTTAAGCACCTTCAGTGTATTCCCCTCATCTTTCTCAGTATCAGGCCCACTGTAGTTAAACACTGAAGATGGGTGATTTAAATCAGTGGTTTCTAAACTGTGGGTTGGAAGCCCCAAAATATAAAACTGAGAAGTCACATAAATCTAAATTATATTTGTTTTTCTTCCTTTCTTCTATTTTTTTGTGTTTTTGTGTGACCTATTGAATACTTTCACATTTTTAGGCCTCTATAAATCATTCAAATGATACAATCAGAGAAGGAAAATCACCCTTTGGTCCACATTCAGGCCATAAACTTTGATGAGGGGTTACAAGCAGCTTCATTTCTAGGAGTCAAAGGCCTCAAAGGTTGGGAACCATCTGTTTAGATAATACTCCATGCTTACGTTGAATATGGGCGGGTTGCCCCTGTTACGTGCAGCCCACTATGTTACCGATGCCCATGTAATATGGACCTACATCATTAGCTCAACCACTGTTACTTAGTCTGATTGCCTTGAAATCTTTAAATGGGTTGTTTATGTGATTTGTGAGGACATTGATTTACCCAAACCTAAACCATAACCACTACATGCCTAACCCAAACCTTACCAAAGCATGACTTTAATCTGAACCAAAACCCAAGTCTTAATCATAAATGCAAAGATGGTCAAGCGTGTGGGAACCAGCTTTATGTCCTCAGATGGGAGTAGAGTCCCCACAAGACAAAAAAACTACTTTTTCAGGCTACACCTCAACACCCCGTGCTAGCATTTAACTACCATCTCACTGTAGCTCTCTGAACACACGTTCAGCTGTTTTGAGTTTGAATGCAGTTATTTGGACAAAAGCATCTGCCAAATGAAAATGTAATGTAACTATGTGACTGTGTAAAAAGATGTGTCCCCACATCATCTAAGATGCAGAAAAGACATCTGGAACAGCTAAGATGAAGAAGAATGGTGATCAATGTGGTGCAGATCTGCATGCATGCGTGCGGGGGGTGGGGTTTGAGGTTTTTTTTAGGCTGGCAGAGACTGAGCGCCTAAAGAGGGTGGCAGTAAAAGTAGCTCCATGTCTGTCAGCACTGAGGTAGCACAATGCTAACGAAGCTGTCTGTGCTCACTCTGCTGCTGAGTTGTCGGACAACATAGATCCACTAAATTCATTCTTCTTTAGTCGGAAGGCTGCCTTTTATTCCATAATCTATATTCAGCAAAAAACAGTTGTGATTGATGTGTATCTTTACTAGGGCTGCACAATATATTGTTTTTTTTATCGTCATTGCGATATAAACTGGCGCAATAAACACATTGCGAAAGGCTGCGACATATCGCGAAAGACACTCCGATATTTTTTGTGTTAGTTGAAAGAAAATATCAGTAGAAAACTGCACTTTAAAATGTGACTGTCATTCTTTTTTCAGTGTTGCCTTTTATAGTCAATTCACTGTTCAATATGTTCAAAAGAAGAATGTTGGAAATAATTTCCTTTCATTTGTTTTAAATTCAACAACCAATTTGTTGTATTTTGAGTACACTTTAATATATGTTTATTTTTCGCAAGTAATATCTTTATAATATCGCAGCCCTAATCCTAACCAAACCAAAATTATTTGTATCCACAATAACATGTAGACAAACACCCATTTTAAAATGCTTAATAATACTAGTCTGTAAAACACATGCAAGCAGTGTGTATTCTGACTGTACTTTAATATTCAATATGCTTTATCAGTAAACATGCATGTAAAAGGAAATGATGATACAAGTAGAGTTGAGTCAAATAATAGATAAATAATCTGCAACTATATTGATAATTAATGCTTTAAGCCATTTTTAAAGCAAAACATTACACAAAAAAACACTAATCAAGCAAACAATTTGTAGTCACAGTCCTGGATATAGATTTGTTTTCCTCAAACATATGGCATATACTGTAGAAAATGCGCATAATCCTACTACATTTTCCCAGAAAGAGCAATTTCAGTGAATAAATGTAGAATAACAAGCAGAAATGTAACCAAAATCCAGACCTAAAATGCAGCATTGCTTTTGGTCTTACTACCAGAAATGCTTTCATCTTTAGAATTAGTGGGCTATTAAACTAGAAATCAACATTGTACGATACAAAGATATCACATTCTGGTAAATAAAAATGTGCAAATAAGTCCTTTATGCAAATTGTGTTTTCATTCATTCATAATTTTTTAATTAAAAATGCCTACATGTCTATCATTGTGCCAACAGTGGAATCCGTCCAGTTTACATACACACCAACTGTGTCTTATATTGTGTGTTATGCCGCTGTTCCAGCAGGAAAATTATTTAATCTTTTCATTATTTCCGAATTGATTACAGCCTTTAGTTATACGATGAAGTCAAACTGACTTATTATAGAGAGGACCCACTTGATGAATGAAAAAAGTCAAACTGGGGCCAAAAGGTTTTTTGGTGAGTCCAGTCAGCCAGATGAGAGCAGGGAGTCCAGGACGTCTGCAGTCTTGAGGACTGAAACACACATTAATCATCTTTTTTTTCTTCATTTTTGTGCCATCAGTATACAGCCAAACGGATTTCAGTTTTCCTGCTGAGGCATGAGGCCAAGCACCATAAGACTGCATAGGATTCTGGAAAGTTAATGTTTCTGCCTTTGCACTGCAAACAATATTCAGAATCATTCTTTATTTAAAATGAATCTGCTAAATGAGCAAGATTTCACTAGGCTCAGGATTTTTCTTAAATCAAATGACATTGAAATTTTAATAGCAGAGTAATCTGCCTTAATCTAAACTGTTTTCATGACACCTAATACTACAAAATTCATTAAGTGGGAAAAAATGCTAAATTAAATGGTAACACTTCAGTGATCTCCTCTGCATGAGGGAATTTAAGTCAAGGTGTGTTTCAGTCCCTGACTTTGACTGACCTATTTCTATCTCTTTCAAACTACAAAACACCGGTGAGACCCTGAACGTGCCACGACTGCTAACACATCAGACGTACCTAAAACAGCTTCACACTGTACACTGAGAACATTACTGGGTTTATTGTAGTAAACATTGTTGTTTACTAGGGGTGTAACGGTACGCAAAAATCACGGTTCGGTACGTACCTCGGTTTTAAAGTCACGGTTCGGTTCATTTTCGGTACAGTAAGGGAAAGAAATGCAAACATTAAACTGCAGGTTGTTTATTACTATAAACTTTTTGTTTACACTTTTTAATAAAATATAATAAATAAAATATATATAAAATAAAAAAAGAATAAGAAAAATACTGCTGCAAAGTTCTCCACTAAATCTCAAACCAATATCACATAATAAAATATAATGAAAAATATAAATAAATAACTATGGATTACAGTGCAGCATTACCAATCCCAGCTTGTCAACAACCGAGTATGGTCGTAGATCAGCTACTATAAAAACACCAATTGCTTTCGTTATTGCGTTGGCCCGATCGGAATTACCAGCAAAGGTCTGTTTAAATGCCAACGGGAGCTGCGTTTGAATTACGGTCGTTTTTTTCCTTGTAGTAGTGATGTTCACACTCGCGTGATGCCTTTTCAAGTGCGTTAACAAGTTTGAAGTGTTGCCAGAAACATACCCGATCATTACTGAGCAATGTCGGCACACTGCTTTCGTCTTATCGACTAGTTTTTGTCCGTTGACGTATTTCTCTGGGAAACCGAAGTGTTCCCAAACAGGAGACCTTAATGATATGGGTGGCTCTTCAAGCTCCGGCTTGTCCGTACTGTCTATGGGCTTGTCTGCATTGGCCATGATGCTAGCTAGCGAGAGGCTGGGCTAAAGCGTGCCGTGTATGTTGTTGTTGTACAGCACGCGGTGTGTGATTTTTATTTTTTTCCCCAAACCTCTTCAGCGGAAATCCCGCCCTGCAGTCGATTTCATTGGTTTAGGTTACAGTGACGGCGGGTAGGTTTAGAGATCAGTGTTTGGTGTAGGCAATCTGTACAGTGATTGACATATTGACATGACCAATGAAAACTTTAGAATCAGCTGCAGGGCGGGATTTGCGCTGAACGCGGAGACTTCCACCACTTAATATGTTCGTGTGGAAACACGAAAATTGACCTATGTTCCGCACACAAAAGATTGCGTTTGGCCGTTCGGTGCACACGTGCACCGTACCGAAAGCCCTGCACCGAAACGGTCCGGTAGGAATACACGTACCGTTACACCCCTATTGTTTACTATTGTGGATATTTTGTTGGACTTTGGTTTCCAGATTGTAGTCTTTTTGGGACATTTTCTTCTGTAAAAATTGTAGAATTATGTGGCAGAGCAAATTGTGGTGCCGTGTTTGGGATCAGAGGTTTGAACCTTGGTTTTATCCAGGCAGAGATGTTGATTAAATGGTTACACGAGACACAAACTGAGGCGACAGCTGCTGCAAAACTCTGAAATGTTTTAGATAAAAAAGTCTTAAGTGATTGTTATTTTTAACTATCAACATGTTATTTATCAAATTCTAAAGCGTGACAGTAGATGCTCTGTCATCTGTGCTGTTTTGCTGTTCAAATGTTTTTCCCAAACAGAAGCCATGTGTTATTTTTCAAATAAAACTTGGCCTGATACTAACTCCTTATCTTAAAGGATTAAGGGGATACGATTTAGGTCTTATTTTTGTAGTTTTGGCCATCATTCATTCTAATCTGCAATAATATTCTTGACTTATTTACAACCAGTCTTGGCTGACCGCTTGTGTTTCTTGCCATCTGTCTCCGTTGCATGAATTTATCAATTATTTTGGTGAGTGTTTTGTTATCATAACCAAAATTGACAATGAAAATAAAATCCAATTTGTAATAAAACAGAATAATCCTTTTAGTTTTATTTTACATGTTATTGTAGACCAGCTTTCCCTTTTCAATATGCAAAAGGAAGTGTAACAATGCAATTTCAATCATGTATTGACAGATTGAGTGTCTAAACACAGCCATTCAGTCATGATACGGTACACTGCAATAACGTATGCACCGCTTAAGTGTGATCAGTGACGCAGACTCTCCCATGTGGGTGAAAACAGCTTCTCAATGTCACACCGCTACCTAACAGACTGCTGAATCACTGCCAGCAGGGACAGCATAAGCACACTTGTTTTCTCGTACACCAGCAAAAAAAAAAAAACCTGTCTCTCTCTGTGCAGTCTCTCTGTCATGTCCTCTGGTGTCCCTGTCTGTCATTTCACCTTCCCAATCTAACTCTGCAGACATACGGTGTCCTTGCAGAGTCCCTACAGGCTCAATTGACAGAAGGTCGGCCCTGTCGCTCTGTAAACCTCCAACTGCTCCATCTGTCTACCTTCACCCCTGAATGATCCGTAAAATATCTACTCATCCTTGTATTTTTTTTGTACTCATTTTCTCTTTTGTGTTTCTATATTTGACTGATCAAAGCATTGCACCTGTTTTTTCTTCTCTCATTATCATCTTTCTCCATCTCCTTGTTCTATTTGTCCCTTACAGACTACCCAGCAGATGTGTTTTGGATCACAACACGCAGGATTGTTTTTATTATTAAAACATATTTGGGAAAACAAATTAGTATTTAAACATAATTTCTTAGAGACAGGGTTGAAAACTAAATATTATGGGCAAATAAAGGACTTCAGGTCCTTTGGCAATAATTTAATTAGACAAAGTCTTTGAGGAGATATGGCCAGTAGCTAGAAGACTGAGACTGAGTTAAATAGACTAGATTTGGATTCCCTACAGCTCTGCTCTGCACTCAACGCTGACTTTGCAATGTCATGTAACTGCCCAGAGGTGGAAGAAAGAGGTAGAGAATGACAGGGAAAAGCTACAGAGAGAGAGGATGACAAGACAAGAAGAATGACATACCCCGAGCAATAACACAGCATGCACCCTGTATGAATCCCATTGATAGTTGTGTGTGTGTGTGTGTGTGTGTGTGTGTGTGTGTGTGTGTGTGGTTTTGAAGGAGTGAAGTCTCTGTCTCCAGTAAATCTGTTTAGATCAGGAGAGTCTTCCATTAGACAGCTGGAAACAATTGCACAAGACAGAAGCTTTAAAACTGCTCTCACAGGGATGATTAGTAATACTAAATCATTAAAAACAACATTTATTTGACTTCACAGTGCTGTAAAATCTTCTCTACCATACTATGCCATAAGCACTGATGTTAAAAGACAGATATCAGACACCAAGACAAGACCAGAAGATCACTCCAAAAGCCTTTTCACTCATTAAGTACACTGTATGTCATCTTAGATCTCTTCCTTCCTATTTCTCTGACATACAAGAACAATGATGAAAGCGACATAACATTAGTTAATGAATCAAATAGTGTAACGACAGAAATTTAATCAGCAATATTTCTGTCAATTAAATGTTGATCAATCATGCTCAAAACAAAACAGCACCAAACAATTGCTCCATAGCACTGCTAGTGGAGAAAAACGCCACAGGGTACTTGTATGTATTATTACATTAGCCATGCAAAGGGAAAGGCATTGTACAGCAGTTGCCTTATTTGTCGAAACAAATTCAGTTTGACTATTACTTAGTAACTCGGGGTGATGAATGAATTTTTGTTGTGTGAAGTTGACATACAATTTGAAGGCAGTGTGTTTGTTCAAGTCTAACATACACTATAACGTGTACACTTTACGTGTACACTAACAGTTAACAAGAAGCAGAGCAACATTTCATTACTGGTGGTGACACAGTGATAACACGACCCACACATTCACACAGATACAGAGCAGACTGATGCTGTAGCCCAGCATCACCATGCTTTGCAGTTACAGAAACAGTAGAGTAACAAATGACACACAACACAGACACAAAACAGTGAGAAAAAAAACATACAGATTAATAATGTATGCACAAGTGTGTGTACAGTTTTCCATTAGATTAAAGTGCAATACTCTTCTTCTGCACTCCTATTACACCACACCACTCTCACAGATGAATGAAGCAGACACACACACACACACACACACACACACACACACACACACACACACACACACACACACACACACACACACACACACACACACACACATACAGACATACATAGACACACACATACATACACACACTGCTGGAAGTTTCATTCCCCTCCAGTGAGGAAGAGGCTTTTTATCACTTCTCTCTCAGTCCTCCCTCTTTTGCAGCAGACCTGATAAATGGCTAAAATTGTTAACAAATCAGTCTGGCTCTCTGCTAACAACAGATTTATAGAAACTCTCTGGATGCTTTGTGAATCCAAACTGTGTGCATTGGTCGACTATATATACTTAGGAACTGGCTGACATTGTTCGACAACAGATACTTTCTTTTTAAAGGTGCAATATGTAATACTGACAGCTAGTTTTTAAAATAGTTACTGCAGTACAAATTAAAAATACTGGAGAGAGTCGTCTCCCCCGCCCCCTCCTCCCCAAACTCGAAGTTCAAGGAGATTGCCAGGCTGAGACCGCAGCATCCACAACAATGTTGCTAGACGCTTGTCTCACATAGCCAGACATTACTTCACAGCACATCAGAGTAGCTAACGTTAGATGCTGGCTGTACCCAACTGACAGACACACTTTCTCGACTTAGAATTAAGGTAGGAACCGCTAAAAACACAACAACCTCGTTGTCCTCTCCACCCGTCGGACAGACACACTTCCTAGGCTTAGAATTAAGGTAGGAACCGCTAAAAACACAACAACCTCGCCATCCTCTGCACCTGATGGACAGACACTTCTTCGGGTTACAATTCTGGTAGGAACCGCTAAAAATAACACTACCTTGCTGTCCTCTCCACCCGACTGAACACACTTTATTGGCTTAGAATTACGGCAACAATCGCTAAACACACTTCAAACTCACGGTCCTCTCTTCCAGATTTACAGCCCCCCCCCCTCTTGGCTTAAAATAACTCACTGTTGTTGGCTACGGCCGCTGAACAGGCTACACATTGTAAACAGCCATGGCCCGCTTGCCTGGTCCTCTGGTAACGTTAGCAGGGTTAGCATGGCGGCGTTAGCTAGGACCAGTCGGGATCACTTTACTGGCTGTCTCAATTTGTTTTTGCGAGTAACCAACTCGGGTATTCTAGCTATATAATTCAGTGTGAGTACATGAATGTTGAAATGACATAAAATGCCCGTCCCTTGTAGCCGTGATAAATTACCCTGAAGCTAATGTTTAGCTGTTCAGGAGGAAATTAGCCAACTCTGTGTCCTTTTTGGCTCTAAGTTGTCTCCATCTTTCAAATACATCTCCAATATTTACCCGGGGTTTGTTACGTCTCTGGTTACGCAACTGTTAGAAACATGTCAGTTTTTTTATCTCCGTTAATCCTGTTTGTTTGTTTGCTGCTTTCATGGCTGTACTAACGTTACAGCTGTAGCGCGCTGGGTTTACGTTTTTACAGGTATATCTGGCAACCTGGCCTGGCTGACAAACTGGGCAGTTGATAACAACACACAGGCCAAAACACAAACAGAAATTACGTCATGGAACGGAAAACGAAAATACTGGCATTAGCATTGTTGTCAGAAAAGATAGTATTTCAACTTAGCAAGTTTCCTTAGTATCTGATGACGCATTGGGGTCATTTTTGGATTTATTACAGTAAACATATAACATATTGCACCTTTAACATTCACATTTTGATGTCCTAATAATTGTCGTCGTTCCCTATGAAATTAATAATTTGATTGAAAGCTTGGAGACTAAATATCAGCCTGTTTCTACAGACAAAACTGGGCCTGATGATGTCACTGAAATGATCTAAACTTACACCACCAATATCATATCCAGATACATTTCTTCTTCTTACCTGGTATTTCATTTATTTAGCTTTTACATATTGAGCTGTCAAATGGACCTGCATGCCATCATGCTGCAAGCAGTGGGATTTGTGATGTGACTGCAAGGGGAATCAATCAAACTGTTGTTGATTTATTCATCGATTTATTAATTTTAAGAATTGCTTTTATCTATTTTTGCAAATGAACTATTCAAATAAATGAGCCCACATTCCTAAAAGTGAAGCTGATAATGTTTAATGAGGAAATGTTCAGTTATAGTGGGGAGAGAGCATTATTTCCTATTTAGGAATCACAACTCTAAAGTACCTGGGCTACCAGCTTTATGAGCTGGCATTGCTAAGACACTCGAGTGAAATAAGTTTATATTTCTAACACTCGACCAAACTGATAATGTGTTTAGGATGTTTGAATGTAACCAACATGTTTTGGTGCAACTCTCTCAGAAGACAGCTTGCTTTGTTTGGGAGTGTGGTGGCAGTGTTGCAACCATAAGAATGTATGACATACATGATCACAAAAGGGGAAACAAAACAACAGTACAGTGGTGCATTATTGCTACAGGCCTCCACTGTTTGGAGAAGGGTCCATGTAAACAAGAAGTAAGAGAGATATTTGTTTAATGGAACAAACTGACCACTGCTCAACAGGAAATAATCTGCTGTCAAAACAAAAGAACAAAACAAATTGTCTGGAGAAAAGAAAAAGTTCAATTGCAGTTCACTTCTACATGTGCTAATCATTAAATATGTGAAACAAAAGCAGTTTTTTTTTGTTTTTTTTTACATATGAATCAAACTAAAATATATTTCAAAGGGATAAATATAGCCTATAGCCCAATATATATCACACCAAAACTCTTGAGTATTTAGCCTATAGAAATAAAGTGTTGTCATATGTAAAAAAGTAAAAATGTACATAAATTGTGTAATTAGAGTGTTAACCATCTGACAATAGATTGACAATTAATTCCTCACATTTTTTGCAGGCCTTCAGGTGGTCAACTAATTTCCAAGCAACCATCTGCAGCTGTTGGCATGGTAAGGAGCATCTTGAATTGTTGACTGAGTATGAAGAGCCTTCAAATGACAAATATCTCTGATGCATTTTATACAGTAACATAAAGTAAAAAAATTCTTAACAGTGTATGTAGAGTATATACGTGTGTAAATATAACTATTTGTAACTTTATAATTGTTACTGTTATGTAACAGTATAATTTATTACAAGACTAAGATGCAGATTTGACCACCCTTGAAAAGAGCTAGGCTAGCTGTTTCCCCGTTTCCAGTCTTTTTGCTAAGCTTAGCGGCTTGCCTTGACTACAGTATTGAAAATACTATAAATTTGCTATTCAGTCCCACTGAATCAAAGCAAAAACATTGGTTAGTTTCAGGGAGTACCAATTAGAGTTAGACTGATAAATCGTCCAAGCCGTTATTATCTAATTGCAGACATCGTTATCTGTTTATATGTTGTTGGCCATACTAGGTTGGAAGCAGTATCACATTACATAGTTTGTCCACCAGAGAGCACTGACAAGTTGATTTTTTAACTGTAATATGTCCTGCACCTATCTCAATCACAATACTTTTAAACAAAATATAGGCCTATTAAGGGATCAGGATCAATATTATTGGTTTATATTATGTTCAAAAATAACAATAATTATAGCCAATGTATGCCTACCGTTATCTGTCACATTTGGCACATTAACTAAACATTAAATATTGAGATCTTATGTATTGGTCTTAAATAACAATTCCGAAGTCACGGTTAATATGATTTAGCTTGCAATCATATCAAAAACAAATACTAATGATGTTTTTTTGGTACTGTAACTATAACTGTTGTTTTTCATGAATTAATCTAGCTAATACAATACTATTAATACTAATAGGCTACTACTAATCTCGCTTGTAGCCTACACCTGTAGGCAATGACTGTGCTGCATAGTTTTCAACCATCTCTGAGTCATGATAAATTGATATGCTGATACATGTTTAAATATTCACAACAACAGAGTCCAGTGGAGCAGAACTGGATGGCTCAAATTCTCTTCTCAATAATATTATATCTATATATATAAATGGAAAACAAGATTCTGCCTCACACACACACACACACACACACACACACACACACACACACACACACACACACACACACACACACACACACACACACACACACACACACGACTAAAGCACTCTTACCATCTCCATCTTCAATTTCCTGATCTTTTCATCCAAACTCTTCTTCCCCGTGTCCTTACAGGTGTCGTGCGCGGTGGTCAGCTTGGCGTCTCCCCGGAGAGAGGACGCCTCTTCCCGCATCCACCTGAGCAAACCCTCGGGGGTCTTCCGGCCGATTTTCACCTCTATGTCTTTCAGATCTGGGATGGTCTCGCTGGCAGTGCCTTCATCCATCGTGTTCGTGTGTTTAAAGCGAAAAGATCCGCAAGATTACGTCCTTTTCGTTTCTTGGAAATTGTTGCCTGTCAAGCTGCGAAAGTCACTTCCTACAGGATTGTATGGCATCCTATGCGACTCCAGCTGAGTTAGACTGCGCCAGGAGAGAAAAACAACCTCAGCATCAACACAACCCTGTGGTTATTCCAGCAGAATAATGCTTAGAGAAATTCTTAATTTAGCTGTATTGTCATCTCGTGTCAAAATAATAATGCTGGTATATTTAAACAAACTGATCATCATCAAGTGAAAGCAGAAAGAAAATCTTCTAATTCTCTGTTTATTTCCCGTTTCGTAGTAAGTGCTTCCTCCACAGCGGTAAATACAGCCTGATCTCCGGTGTGCAGTGCCCGGTGTATGAGCGTTGCAGGCCGCTGATGTGTCTGGTAGGGTTGGAGATTCCTACGCTGAGCTACATTGCGCAGATTCCACCTGCATGACAGCAACCAGCAGCCGCAGAGTGGGAGAGGAGGAGACCCCAGACTGTCAAGTCAGCTGCAATAACATCGTAGAGCTTCCGATACGACTTTCAAAATAAAATACGCATAAAGGAACACGTAAGAATATTGTTGATTACCAAAATAAAAATTCTCCTGTCTGAACTGAACAGTGGTGGAATGTAACTAAGTAGCCTACATTTACTCGAGTAGCCTAGGCCTACTTTAGCACAAAAGCAAGGTAGGCTACTTGTAGCCTACACAGTGGTGTAAGTAGCCCTACTTATTATTAGCGCTTTTCAGGGTAGGCCTACTCAAAGACAATTTACACAAGTTCAAATTATTATAGAAAATAGCACACTATAACAAATTAAAAGCTATATGTTGCTGGGCAGAATTCAGATTCACTGTCCATCACATCAACAGTGTGTGTAAAGTAAAGACATCCAGACGCTCATTAGACGATGCTTCCAAATGACCCGCGAACTGAGGAACTTGTAATACATCTAACCGACATAGTTAATACGTTGCTGCGATGTATAGATTTCCATCATAATAAGACATCCAGATGCTCATTAAACGATGCTTCAGAATGACCCAGAATGATCAATTGCAGATAAAGTGATCTTTTGCATATGTAGTGGCGACGTAGCCTATGTGTGCTTACTGGGCAGATCATGTACTTATAAGTAAAAGTAGAAATTGTGTAGCCTAAGTTACGAGTAGGCTAAAAGGCCAGCATTCAACATTTTAGTTTAGTAGACTAAATGAAATAGCATCAAAATGTCGACTAGCTAGCCTACTTGAAGTACCCATAGGAAGTACCAAGCATGTAGTGGACTCGAGTAAAAAGTAGGCCTAAAAATCCTTCTGAAATGTAGACCTACTGAAGTAAAGGTACAAAGTTGCAGGAAATTTAATTACTCAAGTACCTCAAAACAAAAGTATGGTACATGAGTAAATGTAACTTGATGATACTTTTTGCTAATGTAGCCTATTATGCTACTTTATAAAGTGTGGTTTTAGTGGTACTTAGCCCACCTAAGAAATTAATAACATATTGGTTTCTGATGTTATTGATCCTACAACTTAAGCTTAGTGGCTGATATAATAGTTGTGTTTTAAATGTGCTTGGCTCAAGAGGCTGCAATGTGTGGAGAGCTGCACATACTGTATAGTATAGTATACGCATGCTCAAAACCGCACAAATTTGATGCCTCGCCTGTTGCCGCGCTGCGATTTGATTGGACCAAGTACAGTTGTTGTCATTGGCTCGTAGTCGGCTGCGGTAAAAAAAAACAAAAAAAACATGAAGGATGTGGATTATGGTCTACAGCACAAATTTAAAAGTCTGCTGCCATTTGAAGAAAAACGTGAGATTAAACACCTCGGTGCACACCAGCTGCGGGTTGTTGTTATAGCAAACCTCTGCTTAAAAATAATCACATATAATGTGGAGTTGTTCTCCAATACAAAATGGCTAACTGTTAGCTTGTCAGAAAAGAGTGTTTGGAAGGAAAGGTGGGCAAAAATGGGCTTTCAGGATCTCAAGCATCTTTCTGAGATTACCAAACATGAAAGCAGCAGGACAAGGTGGCGAAATTGGGCTTAACAACATTACCCAGTGTGACAGTGCATATTAACGGAGGAGTTGACTAGAACAGGTATGAGCCCAGTTGGATTATCACCTGTGTTAAACGGTAGGAAATGTGATAAAGCACATTATGTCAACTTGTGCACCATTCTTTTCCCACCTAAAAACGCCACTGCTGTCATCACTAACATACTTGCCAGGCTCTCTCAACATCTGGCTACCTATGAACTATAAAAGTCTGACCTATGTTTAGACCATTAAATAAACTGTCTGCGCACATATATATTATTAAATTAAAAAAAAACGTGTCATTTCTTTGTAGCCTACATCAGTTTAGTTTTACACCAAAACAGTCTTTGGCACAAAAACCAGCCCCAGCATAAACAGGCTATATAGTTCCATCCATTCTGTACTGTAAAGCAAGTATATCCATGCAGTATTAAATCTTTTACCAACACTCAATTTAAAGCTAAAAATGTCACTAAGAAGCTGTTTAGCTGCAGCAGAGTCCCTGTGGGGAGTCTAAAAAGTGTATTGAAGTATGACAGATGTCTGTGTTACTAAAGACTATCACATTACTCTAAATACACAGAGCCTACACACACTTACACCATATGTGGCTCTTAATGAAGGCTCTATCCCAGCCTACCCAGACTCAGTCCAGGCAATTGTTTTCTCAACAGGCCTGGACCTCCTCATGTGGAACCATGAGCACAGTGGCTGCCATAATTCATCAGGTTGAAAGCTCACAGTTATGAGACTGGTAGGCTGACGTATTGTTTTGGCAATAGTTTGGGGCAATAGAGATTATATGTTGTCAGTTAGGAAATTAAATAGGGTGTCTGGTAATTCTTTCCCCCCTGATATTTTTTTTATGGTTTAGGAGAAAAAGCATTTTAAAATTTGCTAACAAATCTATAGCTATCTGGAGATTGTTTTATCCATGTGCTAACAAATACACATGGCAAACAAGGTCTTTAACGTCCCAATTCCTACGCATGATGGAATAGAAGTATGTGAAAAAGAGGTCAGAATTAGAAAAGGATTTATTGCCAAGTAAGTAACAGTTAAGGAATTTGCCTTGGTGGTTGGTGCATACATAAACAAACAAAGTGATCATTAATATGAAATAAAAAATAAATACAGAAACAAATATACAAAATAGTTGTTTAACATAAGAAGAAAGGGGCTGAGTGGTTTAGTACAGAATGTGCAAAAATATATAGTATAGTAGTAACTGGCTGGTGTATAGTCCAGGATGTAGGTGGTTAATGCAAAGTGTTAGTGACTATGGGTGGTGGGGTTTAGAGCCAATGTCAGTGGGGGTCCGGGGCCTTGTTAATAAGGCTGACAGATTACAGATGAAACAAATCATGAAAAGGAATATCAATACTCTCAATTTTTGGGAAATTTGCTCTGCTTAGATTTCCTAAAGATGTTATGGGCTAACATATACAACTATTACACATTGGGACAGTACAAAGAGACATTCAGTTGTGTGATCTGCATTCAGAGAAGGCTTCTGGAGAGCTGAAGAGTTGCTTTTTACTACACACACTCACTCAAGCTGCCAGAGAGAAGCTGACTAAGAATGGAAATAAAGTGATGAGGTGGCTTAGAAAGGCAGAGGGCTTTCAGCTATAACACTAATTACATGTACAAGTGTGTCTCAGGGGAATAATGGATAAAGGGAGAATCTGCAGTAAAAGGGGGGGGCGGGGGTGGACATGTGCATTAAATAACAATACTTTAAAAGCAGGATTCAGGGTCTGAAGTGGATTAGGGCTGTTTTACTCTTTGTGATATGGCAGAAGAGCTACTGAGTCTTCAGTTTGACATGGAGAACATACAATATAATACTTAATCATTAAGTCCTTCCACTGTTAATAATGCTTTGGAACATATACAAAATAGTGAATGTGCATGCATCAAAGGCATTAATAACAGAGCAGAACTCAGTTTAGAGAGAAGGTATGAAGTCTGGATTAATAAGGCTTCCTGTGATCCTATGATCCTTTGTGTTTAGTGTCAAATCTCGTGAGGGGCCCCAAATTTCCCTACTATACTCCTGTCAATGTAAATCTAATGTCTCTGCAGAGAAGGATTTCAGAGAACTTTAATGCTGCGAGGTTGCCATCTTTGCTTACGTTCATACTGTTCACAATATACCCAGGAAGCATTTCCATTCTCATCCCTGACTGTCTGTATATTATTCTTCATCAGTTATACACTGTCCTTTGTGCCAAAAATTAAGACAAGCACCAAAACAATTAAGTAGGTTAACAAGGGGTTAGATTGAAGTATGTGGGACACATATCCTAATCCTACTTTACAGTGGATTCCTACTGCTAAAATAGAGGGATTATTAGGGGTCAACATCTTTCCCCATAATACATTTGTTTTGTCTCCTGGCTGCTTGGATGTAAAATCTATCATCTAAACTGGAGCCTTTATGAGCAAAATGCTGTATATTCTGTCTTTGGCTCGGAGGGTGCACAACCACACAAACAAGCATCTGTAACCATTATGTTACCATGCAATCAGCCTGGTATCCACGATGGCCACCATGGCAACGGTTGTCGAGAGGAGAAACTTTTCAGATTTCTGTACACCCACATAGTACAAATCGAAAAGGCTGCCCACGATGATCCATATCTGCAGTACCAAATACACATTATGCAACACACTCTGACAGTAACTCTGAATCTGTTTCAGGGGTAACATAGGTGGTTCAGCACTGTTCAAACCTGACTGAGGCATTTGTGTGTGGGTTTGGTTATTCTCTCTGTATTTGTGTGGGTATGCTCCAGGTTATCCAGTTTCAACCACATTAAAAACCTGCATGTTTATTAAAAGTACTCCTTTTCAATTTTATTTTTATTTTACCAGGGAAATGAATCACACTGAGATTACAATCTCTTTTACAAGTGAGCAACATAAAGGATACACTTTAGCTGACAAGAAATAACAGACAAACAGGGATGGACTGCAAAAATAAATAAGAAATAAAAACAGCACATTTTAAAAACAAGCGCAGACATGTTAATATATTTGATTTAAGTAGGACTTGAATTCCTCTCCGGGAACCATCACCTTATCGTGGTGGAGAGGTTTGTGTGTCCCTATGAACCTGAGGGCTGTGTTGTCTGGAGCTGTGTGCTCCTGGTAGGGTCTCCCAAGGCAAAGTGGTCTCAGGTGAGGGGCCAGACAAAGAATGGTTCAAAAACCCCCATGAAAAAACGAGGTAGAGATGGAGTGACCCTGCCCGGAGGAAGCCCGGGGCCCCCGTCTGGAGCCAGGCCCAGATGGAGGGCTCGTCAGCGAGCGTCTGGTGGCCGGGTTTGCCACGGAGCCCGGCCGGGCACAGCCCGAAAAAGCTACGTGGCATCCATCTCTCCAACCCATGGGCCCACCACCTGTGGGAGGAACCGCTGGGGTCGGGTGCGCTGCCACATGGGTGGCAGTGAAGGTCAGGGGGCTCGACGGACCAGACCCGGGCAGCAGACGCTGGCTCTGGGGACGTGGAATGTCACCTCTCTGTGGGGGAAGGAGCCAGAACTTGTGCGGGAGGTGGAACGCTACCGGTTAGATCTGGTGGGGCTTACCTCTACGCACAGTCTCGGTTCTGGAACCATACTCCTGGATAGGGGTTGGACTCTTTTCTTCTCCGGAGTTGCCCAGGGTGTGAGGCGCCGGGCGGGTGTGGGGATACTCACAAGCCCCCGGCTGAGCGCCACTACGTTGGAGTTTACCCCGGTAGACGAGAGGGTCGCCTCCCTATGCCTGCGGGTTGTGGGGGGGAAAACTCTGACTGTTGTTTGTGCATATGCACCAAACAAGAGTTCGGAGTATTCGGCCTTCTTGGAGACCTTGAATGGAGTCCTGCATGGGGCTCCAGTGGGGGACTCCATAGTCCTGCTGGGGGACGTCAACGCGCACGTGGGCAATCATGGAGACACATGGAGAGGCGTGATTGGGAGGAACGGCCTCCCTGATCTAAACCAGAGTGGTTGTTTGTTGTTGGACTTCTGTGCTAGTCATGGATTGTCTATAACGAACACCATGTTCGAACATAGGGATGCTCATAAGTGTACTTGGTACCAGAGCACCCTAGGCCAAAGGTCAATGATCGATTTTATAATCGTTTCATCTGATCTGAGGCCATATGTTTTGGACACTCGGGTGAAGAGAGGGGCAGAGCTGTGACCTGGTAAGCCCAAACGGGGAGTGCGGGTAAATTGGGAACGTCTGGAGGAGGCCCCTGTCCGACAGACTTTCAACTCACACCTCCGGCGGAGCTTTTCGTGCATCCCTGTGGAGGCTGGGGGCATTGAACCCGAGTGGACAATGTTCAAAGTTTCCATTGCTGAAGCTGCGGCGAGGAGCTGTGGTCTTAGGGTCTTAGGTGCCTCAAGGGGCGGTAACCCACGAACACCGTGGTGGACACCGGTGGTCAGGGAAGCCGACTGAAGAAGGAGTCTTTCCGGGATATGTTATCCCAGAGGACTCCGGAGGCAGTTGCAAGGTACCGAAGGGCCCGAAGGGCTGCAGCCTCTGCCGTGAAAGAGGCAAAGCAGCGGGTGTGGGAGAAGTTTGGAGGACTTTCAGTTGGCACCAAGGTGCTTCTGGAAAACCGTTCACCACCTCAGGAGGGGGAAGCGGGGAACCATCCAAGCTGTGTAGAGTAAGGATGGGACGCTGTTGACCTCGACTGAGGAGGTAATAGGGCAGTGGAAGGAGCACTTTGAGGAACTCCTGAATCCGACTAATACGCCCTCTATATTAGAGGCAGACCTGGAGGATGATGGGGGATTGCTGTCAATTTCCCAGGCGGAAGTCACTGATGTAGTCAAACAACTCCACAGTGGCAAAGCCCCTGGGATTGATGAGATCCGTCCAGAAATGCTCAAGGCTCTGGGTGTGGAGGGGCTGTCTTGGTTGACACGCCTCTTCAACATTGCGTGGAAGTCTGGGACGGTGCCTAAGGAGTGGCAGACCGGGGTGGTGGTCCCCCTTTTCAAAAGGGGGGACCAGAGGGTGTGTGCCAATTACAGGGGTATCACACTTCTCAGCCTCCCAGGTAAAGTCTACTGCAAGGTGCTGGAAAGGAGGGTTCGGCCGATAGTCGAACCTCAGATTGAAGAGGAACAATGTGGATTCTGTCCTGGTCGTGGAACAATGGACCAGATCTTTACTCTCGCAAGGATCCTGGAGGGAGCCTGGGAGTATGCCCAACTGGTCTATGTGTGTTTCGTGGATTTGGAGAAGGCGTATGACCGGGTCCCCGGGAGATACTGTGGGAGGTGCTGCGGGAGTATGGGGTGAGGGGGTCTCTTCTCAGGGCCATCCAATCTCTGTACGACCAAAGCGAGAGCTGTGTCTGGGTTCTCGGCAGTAAGTCGGACTCGTTTCAGATGAGGGTTGGCCTCCGCCAGGGCTGCGCTTTGTCACCAATCCTGTTTGTAATATTTATGGACAGGATATCGAGGCGTAGTCGGGGTGGAGAGGGGTTGCAGTTCGGTGGGCTGGGGATCTCATCGCTGCTTTTTGCGGATGATGTGGTCCTGATGGCATCATCGGCCTGTGACCTTCAGCACTCACTGGATCGGTTCGCAGCCGAGTGTGAATTCAATTCAATTTATCGCACCGTTGTGACGTGCCAGAAGGCAAAGCTCTCGATCTACCGGTCAGTTTTCATTCCTACCCTCACCTATGGTCATGAAGGCTGGGTCATGACCGAAAAAACGAGATCCAGGGTACAAGCGGCCGAAATGGGTTTCCTCAGGAGGGTGGCTGGCGTCTCCCTTAGAGATAGGGTAAGAAGCTCAGTCATCCGTGAGGAGCTTGGAGTAGAGCCGCTGCTCCTTTGCGTCGAAAGGAGCCAGTTGTGGTGGTTTGGGCATCTGTTAAGGATGCCCCCTGGGCGCCTCCCTAGGGAGGTGTTCCAGGCACGTCCAGCTGGGAGGAGGCCTTGGGGAAGACCCAGGACTAGGTGGAGGGATTATATCTCCAACCTGGCCTGGGAACGCCTCGGGATCCCCCAGTCAGAGCTGGTTAATGTGGCTCGGGAAAGGGAAGTGTGGGGTCCCCTGCTGGAGCTGCTCCCCCCGCGACCCAACACCGGATAAGCGGACGAAGATGGATGGATGGAGGACTTGAATTCAGTATGTGAAATAAAAACCTGCAGTTTTAGCTGATTTTACAAGTCATTCCATGAAGTTGGAGCATTGTAGCTAAAAGCAGTTTTGCCAAACTCTGTTTTAGTTTGTGGAACATCATACAGTATGTATCTACTTACAACACACCATTTCATATAATACACAGTGATGGGTAGAGTGCTTTGCATGCGTTCTTTGTGGAGTGTCTGTAAAACACATCTTTATAGTCTAAAACTGGCAAAAAGGTAGATTCAATCAGCTTTTTCTTGATTTTCTGTGTGAAGCAAGAACTGTTTCTGAAGTAAAAACCCAGCTTTAATTTCAATTTAGTGAGTAACTGTTCAATATGCAACTTAAAAGACATGTCTTCCTCCAATACAAATCCCAGGTATTTGTATGAGCAAACTAATTATATTGGCCTGCCCTGTAATGTGTGGAGCTAAGGCAGGGAAGGTCCAGGCTTACGAGTTCTAGAAAAAAACATGTATTTAGTTTTCTGATCATTAAGAACTAACTTTAATGCATGTAGATTGAGCTGAATATTTTCAAATGCTTTTTGTAGCTTTAAAATTGCTTCAGCAGGTGAGTTTGCAGAACAATAGATAATAGTATCATCAGCATATAAGTGTATATTTGCATTCATAACATTTTCACTGAGGTTATTAATATATACTGTAAACAGCAAGGGCCCCAGAATAGAGCCCTGTGGTACACCAGAGTTAACAGTAAGTTTCTCAGACATGTAGTCATTTAGAAGTACATGTTGACATCTGTTATTTAAATAGCTACTGACCCAACCTATAGCAGTATCAGAGAGGCCAATGCAAGCCAACAGTGATAATAAGATAGCATGATTGACTGTATCAAAGGCTTTTGTTAAATCAATAAATAATGCAGCACATGATTTACAATCATCTAGAGCACTGATTATGTCATTAAGTACTTTCATAGTAGCGGTGGCAGTACTATGATTTTTTTCTAAAGCCAGACTGAAAAAGAGATATATTATTATATATTTTATATTATATATTATAATATTATTACTAACCAGGAACTGTTTTAAGTGTTCACTGACGATAGATTCCAAAATCTTAGCTATCACTGATAATTTAGAAATTGGACGGTAATTGTCCAATTTAAATGGGTCACCACCTTTCAACATTGGTAAAACCAGAGCAGATTTCCAATCTTCAGGAACAATATTATGTTACAGTGATATGTTTAAAATATGAGTCAATGGGTCAGCAATGATTTCTGCTGCAAAAATTAAAAATATGGGCTCAATCTCATCAGGCCCTGCAGATTTACGAGTATCCAGTTTTTTCAGGGCCATTAATACCTCATGACTCGTAATAGGCGTAAAATTGAAACTAGGACTATAGTCTCCCCTTGAGTGACATACGTTTAAAAGATTTTGATCAGAAAATCCAATGAATATAGATCCAGCTGATACAAAATGCTTGTTAAAGAAATTTACCATGTCTGTTCTATCGGTTATTTGCCTTTCATTTATTGTTAGTTGGTTTGGGAAACCATTAGATGATTGTGTGGGGGACAACGACTTGATGGTTTTCCAAAACTTAGTTGGGTTATTTAGATTTCTTGTTGTTTAATTAAGATAAAACTCAGATTTTGCCTTGCGAACCAGGGCTGTACATCTATTTCTCAGGGCTCTAAAAGCCACCCAGTCCTTTTCTTGGTCAGTTTTTCTAGCTCTGGCCCAAGCTGAAAGCTTTCATGAAAAAGCTCAGACAGTTCATCAGTGAACCAAGGATTATCGCGGCCCTTCACTTTAAATTTCTTGATTGGTGCATGCTTATTCATGACCTTTAAAAATAATGTATGGAAATACTGCCATGCAGAGTTCACATTGGGTATTAAAAAAAGTTTATCCCAGTCACATGCAAACAAATCATGCAAAAAACCTTGAATATCAAATTTCTTAAAACTCCTCTTGTGACCTATGTGCTGATGGTCACTGCTGCTAGTTGTGATCCGTTCATGCAAACTCCTTCCTTTTCAGACAGGACTGCTGTTGTTTTCTGAACTGTTCAGAAAGCCTGGACCTCCTCCATCTTTGAGTAACTATTTGATTGAACTAACATCACTCTCCTGCCCCTATCCCTCCAACCTGTGCCCTCGTCGTACTCAGGACTGTGATGAACAGCTATCTTCTTTCTCCTCTGCTCTTCTCCCTGTACACCAACAGCTGCACCTCCAGTCACTAGTCCGTCAAGCTTCTGAAGTTTGCGGACGACACCTCCCTCATCGGACTCATCTCTGATGGAGACGAGTCCTCCTACAGGTGGGAGGCTGACCACCTGGTGACCTGGTGCAATCAAAACAATCTAGAGCTCAATGCTCTAAAGACAGTGGAGATGGTTGTGGACTTCAGGAAGAACCCAGCCCCACCTGCCCCCATCACCCTCTGTGGCTCCACAATTGACACTGTGGAGTCTTTCCCCTTCCTGGGAACTACCATCTCCCAAAACCTTAAGTGGGAGCTGAACATCAGTGTCATTCGGTCTGCAGAGAAGGTGATTGGCTGCAATCTGCTGCTGCTCCAGGAACTATACATCACCAGGACTCTGAAGCGTGCTGGAAAGATTGTGGCCGATCCCTCCCACCCCAGACACAAACTCTTTGAGACACTCCCCTCTGGCAGGAGGCTGAGGTCCATCAGCACCAAAACCTCGCGTCACATGAACAGCTTTTTCCCCTCCGCCACTAGCCTTATTAACAAGGCCCGGAAACCACCCTGACTCTCCACCCCTGGCTCTTCATGCCACTGTTCTCTCTCTCTGCTGTAATGCTCTTTGCTCTTTATTTATTTTTTTATTTCTATCTTTATTTTTAATTTAATTTAATACATACTGTGTACATATACTTATACTTATATTGTTTATACCTATACTTATATTGTTTAATATTCCATCTAGAGAATGTGTGACGTGCACCAACAACACCAAAACAAATTCCTTGTATGCGTTAAAAAACGTACTTGGCAATAAAACCCTTTCTGATTCTGACTTTTGAAGTCCCCCTCCACTCAAAACAAGAGTTGTCCTTGTTATTACTTACATTTTTGTTAGACCTTGACTATGCAGAATGATGTATGTACAGGTTTCAATTGTCAGTTTAAGACTTGTTTGAATGAACAGGAATTTGTGACTAGTTTGAAAGCCAAATACAGCCCAGTATGCATCTTACACAAGTGTGATGTGGAAACTTAAAACCTTCCGTGTGCACACTGAGAATGGACTTTTCAGGGAAGTAGTAGACAACTTGTATTGAGTATTTAACTCTTTTTTTAAGATTATGTTTTGGGCTTTTTCCACATTTAATTTGACAGGACAGCTAGGTGAGAAAGGGGGAAGACATGCAGGAAATCGTCACAGGTCGGATTCGAACCCTGGACCTCTGCATCGAGGCATAAACCTCTCAGTATATGTGCGCCTGCTCTACCACTGAACCAACCCGGCCACCTGAGTATTTAACTTTTCTGGATTTTGGATATGACATAACAGTTCTTCCTGGGTCTCACCAATTTGAACATATTTTATATTGGTCCTGTAAATTGCACTTATTATACAGTATAATCCTCCTTTACTTTTTTGTTATTGATTTGTTCCTATCTATGGCTAATATTGTACACCAGCTGTCAGAGGATTGCTGATCTCTCTTTGAATTATCTCTCTAACAGTCTTATGTGCTGAGGCTCTTTGGAGCTTTTCCCTGTGTTGTTAGAGAGCTTGCACTTGCCTGGGTACCACTTTTGATGTGGGTCTGTAAGCCCATAGAGACATGGCATGTGCTAGTCGGTTTAAAATACTTAACACCCTGTCCTTCTTGTTAGAATGTTTTATTAAAATCCAAGTTTACCCTCTGGTGGAAGAGTTTGGATTTGTATGCAAAACCATTCTAAAACAAAAACGTGTGTATCATGTGTGTTATCTGGTTTTACCAAGATAGCATTGTCACTTGCAGGATAGTGAGGATTCACAGTCAATGTTTGCTTTTGTTAAAGTTTTTTGCAGAGGATCTGCATATCTCCGTTAGGTATTTACATGTTTGGTCAACAGCTCATCATACAGCTGCATGCTTTTTTTTATTAGTTTAGAGTAGATTAGATTAAGTTGAGCTTTATTGTCATTGCGTGCAAGTACTGAGACAACAAAATGCAGTTTATCATCCAACCAGAAGTGTAAAAAGCAGTAAAGCGCAGAGTAATGTACCTGTATCGGGGTAAATAATAACAATATAAATAATAAAGTAGTAGGGGATAGTTAAGAATATTTAAAGATATACTGCATACGATATACGATATATACCTATTAATATGTGCAGAACTTATTTGTAATTAACTTATTTTTTATAATTAACTGGAATGTCATTGATTAAAGTAGTAGCTAACAGAAGTTTCATTGAGTTTCCTCCAGTGTTTCCCCAGTCGCATTGTTCCTGATGGTTCACATTCTTCTGTTGCCAACAGCTGACACAGGTAGGGACAGAGAGTAACTGAATCTTCAATCATCAATCATTCCCAAACAAGACTTAAAAAACCATTTTTTTTACAAGACATAAATAATATCATACTGTCAGAATGGACTTCAAGGAATGGCAGTTGGTGCTTTTGTTGAAGAGCCAAATAAGAAAAATGCGACAAAGAGCAAACCTTGTGATACAATCTCTTTTTGGAGAAAAAAAAAATTAAAAGAGATGATTACTAAGATTTCTGAATTTATGGATGATAATCAAAAAAGGGAGTTGATACAATAAAAAATGTGGGTAGAATATGTATCCATAGTTATACACTATTTTGCCCTTACACTAGCTGTTCCACTCCCTATAGTCACTCCCAAGCCTAACCTGTTTGACCTGTTTGCACCTGTGTGTCAAGAGTGGGTGGGTGAATTCTGTCGCTAGATAATAGATTCAACTGTAGGCTGAGGAGGACAAGGTATTTTCTTGCGCAGAATCGTAGGTAATATAAAATATAAGAAAGCAGTATTTCTTATTGTATTTATTGTCTTTTTTAAACAGCCGGTGGAGAGAAGGAGCAGAAGGCCATGGAGGCAGACAGCAAAGAGGACATTGAGTCTCTCATGGAGGACATGGACTACATCCCCGGCCACTTCCACCTGGACCTCAACCTTAACTGTGATCCCGTTGGGCCTGTGAAGCTGAGACTCAGGGACACTTACCTAAAACAGGAGAGCCTGCGAGGCGAGCTAGAGGTTGAAGCTGGATATCTACAGTACGCTGTTCGAAATCTGCTGGGTCTGCTGGCTTTTCACCTGGAACACTTGGACACAGCTGAAGAAATATTCAGGTGAGGATACACTGTCATTTATTAATTTATAAAGGCAGAATATTTCAAATATTCATTAAGCAAGAGATCTCGACTAGTGTGTGTTTTTAAAATGTCGTAGCATTCTTTACAATTGAAACACCACACAGGTTGAAATGTGTCTTACTATATATACAGTACTTAAACTCTGTGAGCTGACCAATAACCACCACATGGAGGACCTTCACAGCAGTGGAAAAGGCAGCACAAAAGCACAACCTGACCGTCTGCCAACTATAGTAAAAAACAAAAATCAAGACCATAAACTCACAGTAATCTTACACACTAGTTGACAGATTTAGAATGGCTGGGCCACAATTGCAGGAAGCTGCATAACAAACATACCATCTCTCTGTCTCTTGGCCTTTCAGAAGCATCTGTAAAGAAGACCCTGGGAACCTCAATGCCTGGGCCAACCTGGGCTACGTGTACGACAAGCTGGGGAGAGAGTTGGATGCAGGCGAGTGTGTGGAGAAAGTTTCCTACCTTATGGGCTTAGACGGTGGAGAGGCCTCTCAGGAAGAGACCAGGCTCCTGGCGGCCCGCTGCCTGGCTGAGCAGGCTTACGTTTATCCCTACGATGTGGAGATGGACAGTGAGGACGACCTGAGAGACAGACTGACGGCAGCATTGACACTATACAACAGAGCCCTGGACTATGGGGGTCAGCTGGTGAGATACATACAGTAATACTAAAAAAAATTTGCAAATGTTTTTTTATTGTATTTTAGGATTAACATGTAAATTGTAAATGTAAGGAGGAGCATTGAAACAATGACTCATAACCTTCCAACATTTCATTGGTTGGTATTCCATCCATGTAGTGTTGGTAATCCTTAGATATATATGATTAATTTCTCTTCTATGACTCATTTCACCTGCAAATTTTTACTGAAGTAATAGGATGTGGCTGTGCTCAGACAATTTTTATTTTTATTTTTCAAACATCTGTTTATTGTTTTCAGTGCATGTACATCATTAGAAGAAAACTTGATTACATGGGTTTAAGTTGCCGTTAGATGGTTAAGCTGTAATAAAAACACTTAATACTAAATATCTTTTTTTTTTTTTTTTTAAATAAAACACAATAACAGCACAGTGGTACAGAGGTAAGAATTAGAAATAACCTATGGCGGAATATTCACCCAGAGTCATACACCAGTCGTTAATGAGTCACTACGTATGTGCAGTAGGCTTGTGTAAACAAATATGATGTCGTAGTCTTAGTCAGGTATGGTCGAAAAGTTACATTTTCTCAAGTAAGAGAGCAAAGGCCCCCTTATCTAAGAAAACGTGTTTGAGTAGCCCCTAAATGTACATCTTATTTTCTCTAATTTAATATAGTGGCACGCATTTGGGATCCTCACCGCATAGCAAGATGCTCAGAAGATTTATGAATGAATATGAAACTTAGCTTACAATGACATGGATATAAAACTAAACTAAACAATGCTACACAGGACATGTACCTGAAGACTTAAATATGTATTCCTGCACAACAAATGTCATTTTATGACTATTAGTAAAGCATATTTGTTGTTTTTCAGCTACCAGTAGAGGAAAAACGAAGCTGGTCTTTTAAAATGGCAACCATCTATATAAGGTACAAAACAACATTATCACACGATAACCACTACACCACTTGATGTGTAATGTGTATTAAGTCATTTTCTCCCTGCAGACTGGACCAAATAGTAAAAACCAAAGAGGACTCTGAATACTCCAGACTCCCTCACTACAATAAGGGACTGAAGCTTCTCAAAGAAACACTAGAATCTGAGAAACCACAACACAAAGGTAAATATGTTTCTAAATTATTGTTTCTCTATGAATACATATGTTGTACATTTAGAGGCATTAGAGTAGTGCAGCTAAGTAAAACCTGGGGAAAAAAAACTGATTCGAAGCTCTCCCCTCAGCTCTTGCCTGGTGTTACGTTGGCATCATGTTGGAGAGGAAGGAAGAGTTCACCACTGTGCCCATGTCTATACATGACTGTGGCTACTCAGCCTCTGATCCACTATCCTGCTATGGAACTGTAAGTTAACTCACACATGTAGGCCTAGTCCACACCTACACTGGTATTTTTTCTTTTTTTTAAACATAGCTTTTTTTAATACCTGTCACCTTTTTACCCCATTTGAATGAACTTCTGCATTGTGTCTATCCCCACCAACAACCTGTTTCAAATTGAAAAACACACATTTACAGAAATAGATCTGTTTTAATAATAAGGTCAAGAGATTTCATTTAATTTATTAATATTTCCATATTTTCACCATAACATACAATATAACTGTCTGTGTCCTCAGGCCATAAACCTGGCCAGTGATGACGCATTCACCCTGAACCTCCTGGCAAAGGTCTTCTTTCTGTTGGGCAAACATGAGATGGCCACAGGGATCTGCAACATGGCCCTAAACGTGCTCCCAGACCCAGAGCTCAACTGGCAGGCATACTGCACCCGCGCCAAGGTACTGCAGCCGGTCAAGTCAGCGCCAAAATCAAGCTGGCAAAACTCAGTCAATTACCATTTGAAATCCCTTTAATGCTTGAGAATTTGCATTCATTTAAACTGTCTGAAAGATGCACAGCATTCACATATTCGTACTGAGCTGGTGTTAACTATAAATGGTTATTTGTGCACTGTATTTGTATTTAGTTTATGGGGGAAAAGTTAAGTTTATACTCCTATTGCATAAAGTGATCATTTCTATACATTTGATAAACAGAAAGGTCTATAGTGCAAGTTTTTCATGTACAGTACCAGTCAAAAGTTAGGACATGCCACTCCTATTCAACTGAATGAGAAAGCGTGTCCAAAGTTTTGACTGGTACTGGACGTTTTCCTTTTAGATCAATATGATGCTCTACGCCAGGGACCTAGAGAAGGCTAAACATGGTCATGGTGGAATCCCAGACCGACAGAAACTAACTGAGGCCAGAAAAGACTTGGACAAGGTCCTGACTGTACGTCCATGTCTGCGGACTCACCTGGAGATGGCACAGGTAACAACACAAACTACTAATGGGCAATATATAGTGATTTTCTACAGCAATAGGGTTTTTTTTAAATCTATGTCTGTCCCTTTAGGTGTACTACTACATGGGTGTAGATGCACTCCAGGAGAGTCTCTTGGTGGATGAGGGAGCAGTGAACAGTGCGATGGTGAGTCTGTCCCATGCCCTACAATTTGAGCTGGGTGATAGCTTGCCGGAACTCCACGTGCTCAGAGGACGCTGCCTCCTGCTGAAGGGGGAGGAGCAGAACGCTGCAGACTGCTTCAAATTGGCTGTGGAGTTAGAGAGACCAGGGAGCACAGACACCACAGCCCTGTGCTGCCTCCTACAGGCACTCTTGAAACTGTTCATGCAGGGAGGCCCTGACCCAAGCTTAGCCACCACCCAGCTGGAGCTGTGGGTGCAAAAGGCTGAGGAGAGGTACCCTGAGGACATTGTGAAGTCTGAGCTGAGGTGCCTTTACAGGACGAACACAGCAGAGGTCACAGAGTTATCCAGGGCTCTGATCAGGACAGGCAGACTGGGCCTAGTGAGGAGGCTTCTGGAAACAGTGGTGCCTAAACAGCTGGTTAAGAAGAGACCAATGGCTCGATCTTTCTCCTGTACATGAAGCAAATATGTGACTTTAGTAGACATACAGGTGCATGACCTAACCAGAACAGACATGCAGTAATTAATTAACTTCTTGACAGCATTTCACAGACAAAAATGAACGGCAGCGGTGTACTGTATTTTTTAAAACTGTGATTCTTCTATTATTAACTTGCATGTTTTTGTTTTTTTAAGGGACAACTTTTAGAAAGGTTAGATCTACAGAGAAACCTACAGTTACAGTGTTTAAGCACACAAGGATATTCCTTTCAAGCTTGCTTTGCAATGCAAAATATCTTAGAAATCTTTGAGTTTCTGTGTAAAATGAGATGACCACGGCCTTTGAGAGCATTGCTGAATTGAAAAAAAGAGTGGTTGTATGTATTAATAATGATATGGCTGTGGAAAGGATGCCCTGTTGGCTCTTCTACAGTGGCTGTCGAAATGACACAAGTAGTTATTGCTGCATAGTAATATTTAAATCATGTCACGCTACCTCTCTTTGATTGGGGATATTTCAATGCTCTACCACTGTTGACCAGCAGATAGGGGTATACACCATTAGGTTTTGCCTGGTTCATGAAAGGTTCTGTTTTTGGCTATGAATATAAGACTAGTTTTTGAATCACTTGTCATGTAGTATTTGGTCTTGGTCTAAAGTCATTTGACAAATTAAATTAAAAACTGGAATAATTTGATACAGAACAACAGGAGCCACTGAATGGTTTGAGTATGGATATGCTTTGGCTCTCGCAGTCACCTCAGCCACAACTGCAGAATTAATGTATAATGATGGGATGTCTTCCTCTAAACACAAAAACAAATACAGAGAGAGCTGGGGTTATTTCCATGGATCTTTATTTATTCTCTACACTTATATTTTAAGTAACAAAAGATGGCTGCAAGATGAAAGAAAACATTCTATCAAAGTCCTGTTCTGGCATTTTCACCTCAAACCATCCTAAAATGATATTGGGTCATTAATGCAGATATTTTTTTGTGGAAGAGCCAACATTTTACATGGCTGTATTGTTAGCAAGCTATGTAACTGATCTACATATGTTACATCATTGCATTGTGCATGTTCTAATCTAGGTACAACATATCTCTTTGATAGCCTGGAAATCCAGACCCAAATCCGAAAGATTAAGGGTCTGGCATTGAGTAATGAAAATGGCCCAACTCGAGGGGCAGCACCAAGCATGCGTTTGAAAATCACACTGCACGCAATTGGATAACACTACGACCAATCACAACAATACACGGGGTGACGTATCTCTTTGATAGTCTGTAAAAGAAATTGCTGGGATACCTCTGTTTGCTGTGCCTTTCGTAGCCTTGTTATTCAGGATTGCCATTAGACAGAAATATAGAATCAAGGTATGACACCCGTAAAACACTGATTTTATGTCAAAAATAAATTTCTCTGCTGCAAAAGTATATGCAGGTGGGTCACCACATACCTTATACCACCAGAGGATATTTTTTAACTTGACATGAATGTAGGTGTCTCCAGTCATATTTTATATGTTGAACCTTATTCCTCTTTTCAGGGTATAGAAGTTATTGAAATATTTTGCTTTGGAAAACTGTGCCAATGGAGAAATATTTCAAATGAAACACATGAAAACGTCATGTCATGGAATGTATTTTTCTACAACCAAGGAATTGCAGAAGTCCTACCAGTGAGTCAAAAAACTACCCATGAAAATCATGTGCTGTCTTTTTCACTCTCTTTAAATAGTTACAACATTTCTTTGGAGCTCAGTGTCTCACTGCTTTGCCACACCTGTATTAATATTAAAAAACAAGGGAGATGCCCTGTTGTTTTTACATCTATTTGCATAAAGATTCTGGTTCTGCAGCATTGTTAGTGCTTAAGTGCCCAATATTTACTTTCTGTGTGGAGTTTGCATGTTCTCCCAGTGTTTGCATGTTTTTTTTTTTCCAGTGCTCCAGATTCTTTCCAGCACAAAAAAAGAAAATGTTTATTTGAATATACATAATGTGCCACTCCTCATACAAGGCATATTCTTTTCCCAGTTTTGCTAATAAGAAATCAGGTCTTTTCTTTTCATGCCACTTTCTACTTCTACTTTACTACATTTCAGAGGGAAATATTGTACTTTTTACTCCACTAAATTAATGTGACCGCTTCAGATACTCGTTACTTTACAAATTAAGACTTTTGAACACAAAATGTATGTAGTTAATAAAATACGATGTTTTTTTAATTATAAATTAAACTGCCCAACAATATTTATACCTACAAGTAAAGCTGAACTGATTTGATGATTAAACACTTTGGTTGACAGAACTGTTCTGATCGTTTCCAAAATGTGAGGATAATTCTGCATTGAGTGGTTTTACTTTTAATACCTTAAGTACAATTTTCCTGATGGTACTTACATTTACTTTTAACAAATTTTAATACAGGACATTTTTTTCTTGTAACAGAGTATTTTTACAGTGTGGTAGTAGTACTTTTACTTAAGTAAATTATCTGAATACTTCTTCCACCGCTGCTGAGTACACTTCAGTCCCATAATGCAACAATAATAACAACCATGACAATTGTCTATGGTGGAAGTTGGTAGATCAGTTATTCTCTCTTTTTAAAGAGTGAGGACTTATCTTACTTAATAGAAGCAAACTACTGTTGTAAAGGTCTCAAGATAATGGATCAGGAGCAGAAAAATCACAACTTTAATTTTAACAGAGAGCATGAGAGTTTTCCTGAACATTACCAAAAGACCTACTTGCCCGCGCTAGGCTGTAGCTAATACATCGGCGGACTCGTTTTTAATTGTAACTTTTTATTTATTTTTTTTACAACCGAGTGTGACGACAACCGCGCTACTCTAGCAGAGTGTGTGTGTCCCTTGAGATTTTCGGTTAGGGGTCTGGCTAAATAACGTTACTGTAACTGTTAGGTTTGAGAGAGATTGAGGACCCAAATGCAGAGTGAGGCAGGCAGGCAGGAGATGGCTTGAGTTCAGGGATTTATTGATAACAAAAAACGGCAGCACAGAGGCTGGAAAAACCATAGGAAGAAACTCAGAGAAAAATACAAAAGTGACAGGAAAAACACAGGCTGACGGCAACACGGGCAGGAAACAAAAGGAGCAAACTTACAGGGACAGGACAGGACACAACGGACTACAAACTGACAGCTCCAGGACACAAAATGATCTGACAAAAGACAAGAGGAAGACAAAGACTAAATACACAGGGTAACGAGGAAACAAGAGGCAGGTGACACAAGGGCTGGGAAACAGGTGGAAAACATCAGGCAATCACACAGGCAGGAAAACACAAAGTAAAGCTAGACAAGACAAGACAGAAAACAGACTATCAAAATAAAACAGGAAACAGGAACAACAGACAGGAAACATGAAATAAACTAAACACAGAGACTTGACACAAGATACAGCGACACAACAGGGAACAGAAATATACAGAATAATTATACAAAAAACAGAAAATGTACAAAACCATAACAGTAACATTAAAACTGGAGGGCAACAGGTCTTTTGCAGCAACTCAAGCAAGGTAATAACAAGAAGCAAGTTAAAGATAATTCTGTAGCTTCAAAATTAATTACATGTGATTTTTCTGCCTCTAACCTAAGATTAGATCATAAGTAGAATTGTTTCCTTGGTATTACATTTACACTGGTCAGTCGTGGAATTCATTTGGCCGAAGGTGTGGAGGTCCTCAGTGAGCTAGGAAACATTGGGGACTCCTGTGCTTTGTTATCTGGACTAATATCCTGTCTGAACCTGAGTTACCCAGCAGATCTCAAATGCACTTTCGAAGTGATGCAGAAGATTCTCATAAATCTGGGTGGGCAGACAATTCCTAAAAAACAAGCTCATGGAGTAAATTTTCTCAAAGTAGAAGTCTACTATGCAGATTGTTTTTTTTTTTGTTTTTTACCTCCTAGTTTTCACAAGGACTTTTAGACACAGACTGGACACAGACTGTAAAAACGTGAAGCTACACACCAGACCTCAAATGCACTTTTGAAGTGATGCAGAAGATTCTCATGAATCTGGATGGGCAGAGCTCGTTGTCCAAAGCACAATTCCCAAAAAACAAGCTTGTGGAGCAAATGTGCTTAAAGTAAGAAGTCTACAAGGCAAATTTTTTTGTTATCCTAGTTTTCACAAGGACTTTTAGTTTACAAGTTAAAAAATCTTTTAACAGGTCTGAGATATTTCTACTTATGCGAAAAATGTGTTTGTACTTTTCCAGAAGAAGCTGTTAAGTTTAGAGATGTTCCGATACAATTTTTTCCTTGCCAATTCCGATACCCAAACTTGTGTATCGGCCAACACAAAGTACCGATCCCATACCAGTGTGTTGTTACCAGTGTGTGTTACATTTTATTATGTTTTAACAGCTGTACTATCCCTGTACTGGATGTGATAGTATTGCTATCATTGTTGTATGTGACTCAGGATAAACTTTTTGTGATCATACACAAACAATGAATGCCATAGAACTTTTTATCTAGTTTGACAGTGAGTGTAACAGAAGAAGAAAAATTAAACCACTTTAAAGTAGATTTTCTTTCTTGGCTAAATTACGTATTGGATCGGTGCATAAACTCCAGTACTTGCCGATACCAGCATTTTAGGCACTATTCCGATACTGATATCAGAACATCTTGTTATGTTATATGGTAAATTGTTCAGTAGCTAATTGCTACAATTGGCTACGTGTGTAATGCAGGCAAAATGTTTTATAAAATATATGTTGCATAAATAAAAATGTAAAATGGATTTGCATGTTGTCATTTTGTATGCATGTTTGGTCATATACAATACATTCTTGTCCTAGGAATGAAAACAACACTAATTAAACCAGCAAGATTGACATCAGTTCATTCAACAACACTGACATTACTATAACTGACAAAACCTATATGAGTTGGTATGTCAAGGTGGAATTTTGTTCTACTGAAGTATTTGACCAATGTAGAATAAACTCAAATTGATTTAACTAAATTAACTAGGAACAAACATATATATTCAACAAGATGTAAATTAGTTGAATGCAAATACTAATATTGCAATATTGCTGTGTTCAAATAACATGATGGTTAGTTGACTTAACTTGGTTTGTTTAGATGGAATATAGGTGGCATGATAAAATCATGTTCATCCAATGAATTATTTTTAGTGTAGGCTATTCTTATTTGTCAGGTTGATCAGTGGTGATAAATGATCTGAAGTCAAATTTTTAAACATTAAAAATGTTTTATTTGACTCAGTTTAGGCTGTAGCATTTCCTTGCTGCCTGTGAGGCAGATGCAATTTTCGGCATGGATGAAAGCAACAATAGGCTACTGCCTCAGATTGCTGAGCGTGACATGGAAGCAAATCGGCCGCAGGCATGCAAAACTCGGCACAGCCCCACCCGAAATAGAAAATCACAATAACATGTCTGTTTAAGTTGCTGGGCCACACACACCCTTAGATGTCAATTCACCTGGGCTTGTGGATAACGGCTGTTAAGTTTTAGCTTCTAACGTTTCAGTTGATGTTCGTGCGTGTCTGTAACCACAAGTAAGTGTTATATTTTTGTAGAGATAATATGTATTAACTATGTTTACCAACTATTTATGGAGCAATTTATTAGCAATTGTGTATTGAGTGGCAGGCCTTATATCCCTGGATTATGTGTAGCCTGTAGATTGACATTCTCATTATAGTTTAAAGGGCCGGTCTTGAATGTGTATTACATTCATTCTAAAGTCACTATTATTTTATAAATGCAAAGTAACTATCAGTTTCCGACTGTTTGAGTTGTATAACCAATGCCCCAGGCTTTTGTTGCATTTTATTTTGCCAAACAAACCCTTTTCAGAGGTTCTCTAAAATAACGGGGAAGAGATTGGTTTTTCCATTGACTCTACTGTAGATGGTAATGTGTTTGTCAACACATATTAAATCAAAACATGATTGACTTATGTGAAGCTGAAAACACAGTTAATTGACTGCACATGAACAGAAAAGCAGCAATCTATTAGAATAATATTTGAACAGGCTGTACCAACAGTAACTGGTAGAAATCAAGAAGATGGAAGGTTTGAATTCAAAGACGCTTCTCATTTTCTCATGAACAAGTTTTGCAACAAGGTGCTCCAAAGTCTGGTCAGATCATCTGAAGGAGATCAAATTGGTGCAAGAATGACATGTCCAGACATGCGTGCCTACTGAATTAGTGGCAAATGACATAAAATAAGATATGAACTTTCTGTAATCTTTTGACCAGTTTATAAGTTTTTTTGCTGAGCTCTGATTTCTGTATTAACAGAGTTATTGTTCACTGTGTGTGGCTATAGTCCAACATCCGATGGCAGCACAACCCTTGACAGAGTGGAGCAGTGGTCTCTTTGACTGCTTTGAAGATGTGGGGTCTTGTAAGAATCAATATCACAACTTAACTAAATTGTATATATATTTGGATTAAAGGTCTTCTTTAGAAAGACAACTCTGTTGGTGTGTCTCTGTGTTTTTCAGGTTGCTATGGTTTCTGGTGCTGCCCTTGCCTTGCTCTTACAGTTTCAGAAAGATAGGAAGGGCCTACCTGCTGTACATACAGTTGCTCGGGCGTTTTCAACAATTGTAGTCTATACAGTGATACTTGATCATACAGTTCCAAATATAGCCTATACCGGATCAAAACTTCCATTTATTAACTAATATTTTTTTTTAGGCAGAGTAGCCTAGGCTATTTTTATTGGATATAGGCTATTATTGTTTTTCAGGTTGATCAGTGGTGATAAATGATCTGAAGTCTAATTTTTGAACATTAGCTAAGAGTCAATGTTTTATTTGACTCAGTTTAGGCTGTAGGTCCTTGCTTTTCGGCATGGATGAAAGCAACAATAGGCAGTAGCCTATTGTTGCAAAACTCGGCACAGCCCCACCCGAAATAGAAAATCACAATAACATGTCTGTTTAATATCTATGCGTTGCTAGGCCACACACCCTTAGATGTAATTCGCCTGGGCTTGTGGAGAACGGCTGTTAAGTTTTAGCTGCTAACGTTAAGTGAAGTTTCAGTTCGTATTCGTGTGTGTCTATAACAACAAGTAAGTGTTATATTTATATTTTTGTAGAGATAATATTTACTTACTATGTTTACCAACTATTTATGGAGCAATTTATTAGCAATTGTATGGCAGGCTCTATATATCCCTGGATTATGTGTAGCCTGTAGATTGACATTCTCATTATAGTTTAAAGGGCCGGCCGTCCACACCGAGAACGATATAACTAAAATGATGTGAGCATCACCTGATCCACATACATTGCTGAACTATAACGTTCTCTAGCACTGCTTGTTGAATAATCGATTATGATTAGTCAATCACGGCATTCTACTGTTGGTGAGTAGGCTAACAGACCGTTGCCATGGACTGAGAGACTCTGGGGGTCGGACCATTTTTAAATGAATAACATCGTTAATTGAAGTAGCCTGTCTGTGCTCATACTGAGCTGTTCAGTGGATCACAAAGCTGGAGAGAAGGTGGAGGAAACGGGGATCGCTAACAGCGCTAATGGCAACAGTGCAAACAGAGCTGAGTGAGCTCTATGTTGAACTCAATCCCCGGGGCGACCTGGCCCTCCCGAGGCGCTAATAAGCGGTAGATAACCGGACGACCGGGACGCGAATATGCGTTTCCTAGTTAGAGCGAAAGCATGTCCTGCCCTGCTCTGCATTACTCTGCCTCTAAATGGCTTAACTTGCTATTCTGACCAATCCAACAAAAGGCAACGAGTACTAGCGGTCCCTGGCCTGGGGACGCTGACACCGCTGCATTTGGCAACAGTGGCGCAACAGCTCTCCAGAGCAGGGGCGATCCTAGGATCAGACCTTTAGGGGGGCTCAGCTCCAAATGAGAATGTGACACGGATATAGTGCATGCAAAAGTGGTAACCCCCCCCTCCCCCTCCATGCTAAATCAGTAATTTCCAGAGATGGCAAAAGTACTCACTTCCCGTACTCAAGTAGAAGCACAGATACTTGTGTTAAAAAATACTCTGGTAAAAGTAGAAGTATTGATTTAACTTCTTTACTCAAGTAAAAGTAAAGTACTGACTTGGAAATTTACTTAAAGTATAAAAGTAAAAGTAGCCTTGCGAATGACAACAATTTTTTATGCAAAGCTACCTGGACCACACAAATGTTACTAGAGTGCAAGCTGAGAAACTTCAGTAGGTAAAAAGGCTCTTTTTATGCCATTGCTTACATTTTAAATGGATGTCTGCCAATAGGCCTAAAAAATCACATATGATTATTGTGACAGAGACTGGGACTCCAGGTTAATATGATTCTGACTGAGTAGCAAGATATGAATTCAGTTGTGATTCTGTGAGAATTCACAGATCCAGTTTTTCTTTTTAATCTTCCCCTTAACATTTAAAGGAATCTACATGTATGTGTGTGTGCTGAAATATGGCTTCTGGAAAGAAAATAAAGGATTAAATATGAATTACTAAACAGTCATTAATTAAGAAGTTTAAGAGTTACATCTCATACACATTCGCCAGGAGTCATTCTTGATGCCTAAAACATCTTTCTGAGATAAGGCCAAGGATGATTGGGAATGTCTTGCTGCCGAATCTCTGGGATCTCTCTTTTCTTCATTTTCAATCATGTCGCTGTCCATACTACTATGTGCTAACGTTGCCACCATCAAGCTACAATGATTTGCCGCAAATGAATGCTGCTGAATTGTCTTGTAGTGGTGCATCAAGTGCAACGTACAGTATATTCCCATCCAATTAGATGGAATTCGGTATTGATGACGCAAAAAAATAATGGTAACTCCAGTGAAATTATTTGAAACTTGTTAATGACTAGTTTAGTGTTGTATGTTGCAGGGAATGGTGGACCCAAAAGCAGAGAGCAGATAGGCGAGAGTTGAGCTTGTGGATTTTATTAGGCAAAAAGAACAAAGTACTTATCAACAAAGGGAGTCCCGAATGAGCAGGCAACAACTGATTCCAGGGCAAAGGTAAAAAGGAGAACTGGAAATACGAAAAACAAAAGGCGTCCAAAACACAGGAATTAGAAACAAAAGGAAATTCAGGGAGTACAAAACTTGAGCTTGACTGACACACAAAACACTACTGGAACAAACAAACTGGCAGGAAAAACCACAAAGCACACTGACACAGGGACATACTACAAACAATGATCTGACAAAGAACAAGGGAAAACACAAAGACTAAATACACAGGGTAACGAGGTAACACAAGACAGGTGACACAAGGGCTGGGAAACAGGTGAAACACATTAGGGCTGGGCAGACAATCAAAAAAGGTGGGAAAAGAAAAGACAGGAAGTAAAACCAGACAAGACAAGACAGAAAACCAGACTATCAAAATAAAACAGGAAACTGAGCAAAATACAAAACAGAAAGAATACCAAAATAAGACAAAACCATAACAATTAGGACTGTATTTAAAGCTGATTCTGGTTTCCAACTTCGCCCCAGGTGTGTCTGTTAAAACACGGACGGAGACAACTTCTCTCTTTTGATGCTTTATTAAGATCAAGCAATGTGCAACCTAGCTAACAGGTGAACACAAACAACAAAATCACTAGCTAACGTACTTTAAATTTGCAAGAACTATAGACCAATACAACAACAGGCTTAAATTAACTGACAACATAAGTTATATGACTTACAGTTCAAGTCAGCTAGTCAGCTAGTCTCTTTTTCTTTTCTCTCACTTTTTTGTCCGTGTGGCGCGCGCATCCGCTCGCGGTGTGAGGCGCGAGTCCGCGCTATTTTCCGACATGCACTAACAATCACTCCTGATAGACGACCTTTTGTACAAAACTAAAGTAACAAGCCAATTTTCTAAAATGTAAGGAGTAGAAAGTACCGATATTCGTGTTTAAATGTAAGGAGTAAAAATAAAAAGTTGCCACAAAAATAAATAGTAAAGTAAAAATATCTGAAAAATCTACTTGAGTACAGTAACAAAGTATTTGTACTTCGTTAACTTCCCATCTATGGTAATTTCATTAGCCGATAATCTCTGAGCTAGCTACTGAACAACGTCAGCTAACGTTTTTTGACACTATTAACACTATGATGGAACTAAACCTGACACTTTATAAGTCACAGTAATAACAACCAATTTGACACAATGTTCTAACATTCAGCAATTTTAGTTGCTTACGTTTCAATTTGGGTTCTAATCTGCGCCATAAAATTACCAATTTCTTCTCTGGGGACTACCTCAAACTTCACAACCACACTCTTGCTCTCCCTCTGACAGATTAGATAGAGTGAGACTCAGCCAAAGGCTGAATGTGGAAAGCCTTCCTCTGTTATACATGTTCTTATTTGTAGAAAAATATGAAGTGACAATTCTCACAGTGTGACAACTTACCTTACTTACCCTATGATGTGGCAACTTGTCACAAATACACATCTTAACCATTTATAACTGAAGTGAGATATACAAATATAAAGTCTACACATTTGTGCACAATAATTTATTATTTATATTTAATATGGAAAATGAGTGACTGATGTACTGAGACCGAGAAATTGAAGTGAAAGCAAAAAAGTGTGACAAGAAGTCTTCCCTACTAATGTTTAAAACATCCCCAAAAAATACATAGAGGTACCCCTCAAAATGGAAAATGTAAGCCACGCCAAGCAATGTTTATTTTTGTAATTATGTAGAGTTGTTAGTCCCACTTGTTGAGTTATTGTAAGTTAACAATGATGTTTGTTCCCCTTTCCTTTTGAACCACACACACACTTCTACAAATAGTGGGAATAGTGCCTGTGAATCTGTATATATTTTAGTGTATATTAAACCCTTCAAAGGATATTCCCTTCCTCCTGTGTCCTGGCTAGACACTAGAAAGGTTAAATAAAATTAACTGTGGTAAAAGCAAGCTTACTGTAAACACAATATGAAGACAACTTGCGGGCTGTGTCTTTATTGTTGCTATCACTGGAGAGAGCCTATACCTTTATGTGCACTGTAAACAAAACTTGAATAACTTGTGTTGCTCTCACCATCTGCTCTTTCACGTTCACATCTACGCCAAAGTACGAGAACTCTGAAAAGCTTCAGATTAAAAAAAATATACATAATAAAGGTAATTCTGTTTTATCAATGTCTCTTCTTTAACTGAGCAGTGGAAGAACAATTAGTATAATCTGTATTGTAATCAAACACATACTGTACAAGAGGGGAAAGTTTCCTATAGATAGATTCAGATTTTTATAGCATTGTTTTATGCTCAGCATCACCCACAAGATGCCACTCCTAATCCAAAACATATTCTTTCATTCTTTCACAGCTTCATAGTAGCTAGCAGGTGCCCATCTCAATCAGGTAAAACATTTAACACCTTTATCCTAACAGTTAAATGAATGTTTAATGGAATGCTGTAAAAGTGAATTTACAAGATAAAGATAAGTGGGGTTTCTGAGACTAAAATGATTGATTTTCACGTTCTCTGTAACACAGCTGCATGGGCATCCTGGGTCTTTCTAAACTGAAGTCACCAGTTGGATTGTTTTAGAAACATACTATAGGGATATAATGGTAATTAAGAAATTCTTAGCATCTTAAATATATTGAAATATAAAATTCAAATTGTATGAAAATGATAAATTGTTAAAAAAGAGATGTGTGTTTTTATTGTTCTATAGACACTAATGTTCTGTAGAATATGATCTAAATAATTTGGTTTCTATCTGCAATTTGGAGCATTATGTTGTTTATCATGTCAAGCCCTGTATAATAATTCCTATGACTTAGAAGCTATTGGTGCCTGGTGGTCTTGAATGTGTATTACGTTCATTCTAAAGTCACTATTATTTTTTAAAATGCATAGTAACTATCAGTTTCCGACTGTTTGAATTGTATAACCAATGCCCCAGGCTTTTTTTGCATTTTATTTTGCCAAATGGGTGTGCACAACCTTTTTCAGAGGTTCTCTAAAATAACAGGGAAGAGATTGGTTTTTCCATTGGCTCTACTGTTGGTGGTAATGTGTTTGTCAACACATATTAAATCAAAACATAAGTCAATCGACTTATGTGAAGGTCTCATAGCTAAAAGCAAATTAATTTTCCCTGAGTGAAAACACAGTTAATTGACTGCACATGATAATATTAAATAATATTTGAACAGGCTGTACCAACAGTAACTGGTAGAAATCAAAAAGATGGAAGGTTTGAATTCAAAGACGCTTCTCATTTTCTCATGAACAAGTTTTGCAACAAGGTGCTCCAAAGTCTGGTCAGATCATCTGAAGGAGATCAAATTGGTGCAAGAATGACATTTCCAGACATGCGCGCCTACTGAATTAGTGGCAAAAGACATACAATAAGCTATGAACTTTATGTAATCTTTTGACCAGTTTATAAGCTTTTTTGCTGAGCTCTGATTTCTGTATTAACAGAGTTATTGTTCACTGTGTGTGGCTATAGTCCAACATCCGATGGCAGCACAACCCTTGACAGAGTGGAGCAGTGGTCTCTTTGACTGCTTTGAAGATGTGGCGACTTGTAAGAATCAATATCACAACTTAACTAAATTGTATATATATTTGGATTAAAGGTCTTCTTTAGAAAGACAACTCTGTTGGTGTGTCTCCGTGTTTTTCAGGTTGCTATGGTTTCTGGTGCTGCCCTTGCCTTGCCATCACAGTTTCAGAAAGATTTGGAGAGAGCCGTTGTCTCCCATTATGTGACATATGCACCCCCGCCATTACTACATGTTGTGGGATGCCTCTGTTAGTGCCTCCTGCTGTCCTGTCTCTAAGGGCTGCCATGCGAAACAGATATGGTATCAAGGTATGATGCATGTAAAGCTGATGGATACTGGATGTCACACACATGAAAGTGAATCAATGTTGCAAATATTGTTTTTCTTTGGTTCTCTGCAGGGTTCTATCTGTAAGGACATTGCAGCTGCCTGTTTCTGCGATACGTGCGTCTGGTGTCAGATGCATCGTGAGTTAAAACATCGCAAACAAACTCCCACTGTCATCGTCATGCAAAATCAAGTCAATGTCCAAATGCAGCCTGCTCCAGCGATGATGATTCCTGGATACCCGCCCCAAGCTGGTTTTGTGAACCAACCAGGAGTCTTTGTGATGTCATCCTGAGCTCTGTGGCTTCTTGTTTGTGTGTTGTTGTCTTCTGAAGGAAATATTATGCAGCTCAGATCCTGCTACTGTTTGTTTTATTACACAGACACAGACAAATGACAAAATGTAAGTGTATGTTTATGAGTGAAAACCAAAGTAGAAATCACAGTGATTTGTGTTCCTTTGGCATCAGAATATGCTGAATCAGTTTCAGTCTATTAATATAAATGACATTTATTGTTCCAAATCCCTTAATATTTGTTTATTTACAGCCACCATGGGCATCCAGTCAAGGATGAAGGAGACAACTGTAGTCCTTTAAAATCTTTATTTATGATTAAAGAAATAATAAAGTTGTATTAGGATAGGAACTACATTACTATTCAGCAACATCACAGTGCAGTTTATCCTAAAGCCCAACAGAGGGCACCAACGTTATATGAACACAAATGAAGTTATCCATTCATTGCAATCCTCCTCTTACTTATGCTAGTAAATAACTTCTACTAAAGATTTGGCACTAAAATAGACAAAAATCATAAAAAGCCACACAAATACAGTACATACATACACATATTCTATGTGATGGCCATGTGGTTTTAATAAGCATAATAAACAGCTAGCATCTTAACTATGAACACATTAAGAGATTTTTACAGTGCAATCTAAAAATGAATAAGTATATATGTAAGTATATACAGTTTCTACATAAATAAATATAAAAGCTACAGTAACTACTTTGATTGAGTCACACACTGCACAAAAGCAGCAACTCGCAAGGATCAAGGAACACCACACTACACACAGAACAAGAACACTGAACATCCCTCTAAGGTGATGGGTTCTAGGTGGTTCAGACAGAAACACAATGTGCCAATCAGAGAACATACTACTGTACATACAGTTGTTCAATTGTAGTCTAATTACAGTGACACTTGATCATACAGTTCCAAATATAGATATACCGGATCAAAACTTCCATTTATATTAATAATACTTGTTGACTATCAGGTCAAACTATTTTTAGTCTCAAGTTTCCCTGTTTATAAAAGAAGAGAATTCCTAATTTTAGTATTCTTATCCTAAACCTTATTCATTTTTTTTCAAGTCGGATTCACCAAACTCTCTTAATTGCATGAAAATTGTTTCAGCCTGATGAATGCCACCTCTTCATGATGAAGTGCTCCATCATGAGATTAGCCTACAGCATAGCGCCCCTAAAATGACTATATACTGTAAGCCTACCTGTTACTGTTCTGTCTGTTTGTGGGCAAGTTCTATTCACAAAGATGTTACCAAAGAAAAATAGATAAATAACAATAACAACCTGATCTCACAGAATTCCGTGAAATGAACACAGCCCCTTAAGTTAAGGAAAAGGTCGTGGGTGGGCTTACGTTTCCATGACACACGGGACAACAACGGGACGGTTGGGTTTAGGAAAAGAACGGGACGGTTGGGTTTAGGAAAACAATAACGAGACGCGGAACAACAACGGGACGGTTGGGTTTAGTTAAAGAAGAACGGGACTGTTGGGTTTAGTAAAAGAAGAACGGGACGGTTGGGTTTAGTAAAAGAAGAACGGGACGGTTGGGTTTAGGAACAGAAAAACGGGACGGTTGGGTTTAGTAAAAGAAGAATGGGACGATTGGGTTTAGGAAACGTGACACGCGGGACACGATCCCTGGTCTCCTGGGTGAAAGTCCTGTGTTTGACCCATCCTCCACCCCAACCAACCTTCGGATGTGGATTTTCGGCTTTTCATACTACTCGCTACCGTAGTCGCTCTTAATGCTACATCATCTTCTCATGGACTTTACTTTACTTATTGGCATTGTTTTCCGTGGTGGCCACACGGAATTTCACACATACCGTGCCACCACCACGTAATGCGGTGTTAGCAGTTTGTGATCATTTCACAGAATTCTGTGAGACCAGGCTGAACAATAAATAGAAGAATTCCACACTGCAGAGATTTCTTAAAGATGAAAGAAAGCTTGCCCACCAAGAAGTTTACAAAACCAAGGGCACAAAATATCCTTTAGGCACTCGTATAAAGTCACTATATAAAGTCATATAAAGTTGTGGTAGGCGATTTATTTTGGTGTCCTTGGGCAAAAATGTCATAATAATCTTTCAGCATATTGTAATTGAAGTGTTCTGAGAGAAAACTAGACTTCTACATCTCCTCTTGGCTCTGTTTTAAAGTGCCCATATTATGAAAAAAACACTTTTTCTGGGATTTGGGGTGTTATTTTGTGTCTCTGATGCTTCCACACACATACAAACTTTGAAAAAAATCCATCCATGCTGTTTTGAGTGAGATACAGTTTCTGAATGTGTCCTCCCTTCAGTCTCTGGGTGAGCTGTTCAAAATCGGCACAGCTTGTGACCTAACAAGCCGAAACGAGCAGGCTAACCGCAACCATTAGCTCGTAGCGTTAGCATGCTAACGCTAATGCTAACGCTAGCATGCTACCTCGTTCTCAACAGCAAAGCACTGCTACAACACACACAAGTTCACCATAATCCACCAAGGAACTATTTACATGTGCGCCCGCATTTAGAAGTCTCCCAGCTAATCCTGCCTTGTAACTGACCGAAGTTGTAGAAACAGCCTTTCTTTTACTGTCTATGGAGCTAGCTAGCTGACATGATCTACATCTGAGCTACTGGGCATGTGCGAGTGCAATCAAAGATAGTACAGAATAAGAAGAAGAAAAGAGGTCTCACTCTGTAGCTAAAACAGAGACCAGGTGAAAAGAGGATCTGCAGCAGTGAGAGAGAGCACTGCAGTACAACAAAAATATGGTGTTTTTTGAAAATTAAACCATGTAAACCTATTCTGGTACAACCTTAAAATACAATTATGAACCTGAAAATGAGCATATTATGGCTGCTTTAAGCTTTAGAAAATCTATCCTGTGATGCCAATCATTTTGTCAATTTGTTTGTTTGTTTTAGTGATGTGAAAGCTGCTGTGTTCTTGCTAACTTCAGTTGGATACTGAAGAAATCCACCCAGCTTTCAATTGTTACCTTACTGTATAATATACACAGTCTTATAAATGATATTTTCTGAACTATTGTTAGAAATTGTTTTAATGTTTCATGTGTCATGGTTGAAATAAGAAAATGATAATTAAATTATTATTCTTTACATTTTTGTAAAACGTGTTTATTTTAAACAGACATTACAAGTCCAAAGTCATTGGATTTCTATATACAAATCTAATAATGTTAGTGAGTTACACATTACTGCACAACACTAGTATCACTCTCCTATCAGTGATAACAAGAGGATCCAAGATATTTATGAAGAGGCTCATGTTGCTACTGACAAGAGAACAGTTTTGTGTTGTTGTCACCAGGAGTTAAATCCTGGGTAACGCCTTACAGTGTCTTTAGGGGAGAGCCATGGGCATAAATCTCATCTAACAGTTGGGGGGGGGGGGACAATAAACATAAAATTTCTGAAGAGCAATTTTTGAAGGGGACACAAATAATACAGCCACAATTATACTTGTAGAGGACATGTGTACACAGAGGAAAGCTTAATACTATCATTAGTGTAGCATGGAGACTGAACCATTACCCTTCTTTTCAGTGTTTCTCTTGATTCAATGAAAAAGCTGACTAAATTGACCAAGATATTCTTCTTTAAAACCATTTATTTATTTTTAAGTTTACAATCAAGCCACAAAAAGACCTTAAAACATAATTACTTATTTTGAAAAAGTGGCCCCATATAAAAGAAATGCACTGCTTTTGTACATTTGTTAAATTAGCTGATCATAATGTAAATTAGTGAGCCACTGGTAAAGCTCATCTGCTAACCCTGACAGCCACACACCTCCAAAAATATTATCTAAGCTCAACACACTTACCTGAGACTCTATACCTGACTGTGTCTGTTCCTCAGTTCTTTCTGTCTCCTTTGCCTGTGACATAGTGACGGTAGTATTTCCATAAGCACCCATTCTTAGGGACTGTTCGTTTTTTATTAAAGGGGCTACCGGAGGAGTTTTGGGATCTTTAGTCAAAAAAGACTTGACCCTCCCTTCGCCAGCAATACATTTTTCTATGACCCTCTAAAATGATTGGGGAAAAAAGGCATAACCCTCCCCAACAATTTATTGATGCCTTCTGTACTGGTTTATGCTTGGCAAAGATGTACAGATAGCCACTGTTTTTTTACTACTATGACATACATGACTTAACCTCTGGTGGCCATTTCAGTAGATTTACTCACTAACGTTGTGGAAACACAATAAGCATGGAAACTAAATGCACACTTCCTGCATTACTGCATTACTTCAAATACTAAGTTACTCCTCTAGTAAACTAGTATTCACATGAAATAAACCAATAAAACATTGAGACCAAACAAAGCACACTGGGTAATAAGACATTCAACATATGAACTGGTTGCTATGGACTCGTCACTAGGCTTCCTCAGTCATTGTATATTTTAGCATATAGGTAAAGCTGCCGAAGCTGAACATTATCCAAAACTCCATTTCTCAGACGAGCGTCAATTTGGGAGACACTACCACTGCTACCACTCCTTCCTTCTCAAATGCCTTGAAAAGGCTGTCGTTTGCACAATTTCAAATATCCGGGACCCAGGCGCGGAGCTGCCGGCATTGACAGCTGGCCCGCCCAATTAGAAAGTAGTGTGTTGGTGTGCAATGCGTTGCAACAATCAAAACCATGGATTGCTGTTGTGGCCAACAACTGGAAACTTTATACATTGTTAGTCAGCTATTTCATTACTAAATTAACTTCTGAGACTTTTTTATGTGAGAAATCAACTATGTAGAGCTCAAACATGGGCCGTTTTACGAAGATTGATGCCTAATTGCAAATTTGGTGTGACTGTGTCGGAGTTCAGAAGCTCCACAGTCTGACGTGACAGCCAGCCGGGGTCGCTGGCTTGCCGCCCAGCCTGTCCACCTTCACAGACCCGCTGTGAGCTGGCTGGAGCTCTCTCAGGAGACTCGCGGACAAGAGGCGCTTATTTCCCCGATCGTTTGTTAAAATAACTCAACACACATATCCATTATAAGATTAACTAGAACCTGTGGTTTTTTTAAGTTATAATGCTCCACAAGAGATTGCGGGCGTAAGCTCGCTGACCGGGCTGTCACTCACACACACGGAGCAGGCAGAGAAGAGGGAGAGCAGCGTCTGACAGGGCAGAAAGATACCCGTCTCCCTTTGACAGTCTTGTAAATAAATGATAACATGTATGTTGGATCTGTCAGTCTTCCTCTATCATAGGCGCCAATTTATGTTTTCCTCCGTGGGTGCTCACAGACGCACGCCCTTTAAAAAAAAAGGTAGTAAAAAATGTTTGCATTTCAGAACCTTAGGAAATGGACAGCGGCCGACACAAACACACACGCATATTAACTCGATAATAAAGCCGTAAAGTAGGCTATCTTTCAACAATACTCACAAATAGATAGGATTGGAGATGAGAAGTTTAACTGACACATAACCGCAATCAGAGCTCACACACACTCCACTTAGCACCAACTGCAATGTTTAATTTGAAATGAATCATGTAGCCTACTGGCAGTCTGGCACACATGGATGCTAAGTATTTTCCATGGGTGCTCGAGCTCGAGGCAACGTGAAACCTTTGAGCTAGTCAGCTTCATTATATTCCATCTTCATGTCAGTGACAATACTTTGGCAACAAGTGGCGCAGTTAGCTATAGGGTTGCATTCTCAAAGAAAGCAACTCCAAACTCGTGTTGCTGTCATGCTGCGATTTTTTGTTGGCTCAGAACCATCTGCTAGCGATGGGGGCCGAGACTGAGATCTACATGGAAAAGGACGCACCAAACAAGCCACTTTGAAATTTAGCTGTTTTCATGAATACAAACGTTGGGTGACCATCCCCAATGTGGTCTGATATTAGGGTTAATATGTAGATCTTCAATATTAACCCTAATATCAGTTCACACACATAACGTTAGGCTTATCGCCGTGTTAACGTTAGTTGTAGTGGGTGCATTTCTATCCAACAAGCTATTAAACAACCTAGGTAACATTACATTATATTACACTAACATAGCAAACTTTTTTGTCATGACTAATTTATTAATTACTCAGCATCATTTCTATTTGAGAAAAGAACAACTTCATCCGATGTTAATGTGAATAAAATAGCCTTGAACAGCCTACTTACTACATTCCACAACTAACGGAATGAAACTCATCCAACTACCAGTATGTTCTCTCATTCTCTCCTGTGGTCAGTGTTGCCAACTCTTTTCCAATGAAAGTAGCTAGCACCAGCTCCAAAACCATAGACTGTATATAAGAATGGACCAACAGATCCCGTTGCTCTGGACGGAGACCAGTGAAGGCCGTTAGAAGCACTTTTCCGGTGAGCGCTGAGCGTTACTGCGCAGCCTCCAACTGAGAGAGACGACGTAAATGTGCCGTTAGCAACGTGTCTGAAAGTTGTAAGTCTTCTGGTAGCTGTGCCAAGAGAAATCTCAATCATTCCCAATCTTGCAGAGACGGAGAGCGTAGGTATATGTAAGGAGATAACATAGGCACAGGCTAATTATTGCTAACTAAAATGCTAGTTAACATTAGTAATTACATTTAAACAGCTAATGTGAGACGAAACTGCCTGCACGCTTTTCCTGTACTATACGGTAATTCCTCTACTATGCGACAGTAAGTCGCGTGGTTATGACACAATTGTTAGCCTATTTTTACAAAAACGTCTGCTCCACGGAGCCATAACGTGAGGTACAAGGTAACGGAGCCTTTTATACATTGTCGTGTTTCTTTAGAAATAAACAATGGACAAATAGAGTCTTTAAACGCTTCAGATGTAAAGTTATTCGCTGTCAAAGTGACGTCAAAATGAATGGCAGTCAATGGGATGCTAACGAGGGGTGATCGCTTTGTAGCATTAAAATGGCGCCATAGGAGGTTCGCGGTCCGAGGAGAAGCTTACCCCCTTGTCCAAAAGTCGCTAAAAGTAGCAAGATGACGTCATACACTCATTTACATATTTATCCGTGGTCCGCCGGACTTGTGTGTTGGCAAAGAATTTCTAATAAGGGAAGAAGTTCCACTCTCTCGTTACTTCCGGCTTCTGAACAGCAGTTCCACCAGAGTTCCATTAGGGGGCGCTCACAGGCCAGTGCAGAATGAATGGGACTCTATGGAGCTATACCCCTCAAAATCCACTTTTCTCAGGATATCATTTTTTGTCTAATAATTTGAATGTTGCATTCGAAAGGGGAGGCTAAGAAAATACACACTGCTGAGTGTTAGATTTTTTTAAAAGTGGCTTTTTTGTTCTAAAAAGCCTTTTAAAATGTCAATGATGTCATACACATATACGGCCAGAGATTCTGCTTTACGGCAAGCTCTCAGTCGCTTCCTTTTTTCTCTCGAGGCATCGACAACACAGCTGACAGGTTAGACTCTCCCTGTCAATACACGTGCTACAAAGAGGTTTGCTAATGTTTTAAAGACCACGCCGAAATATTCACTCTGACATTCTGGTTCTGCTTCGGATGCCGTCAAGCGACATCTCCGATCGTAATCAGTCCTTCACTGATCAATTAGCATTCATTAGCAGAATGCTAGCGTGTTATGGGCAACAACGACTCAACCTGTAAGAAATCAAAAGGACATAAATACTCGTTCATTCAACTTTCGACTTATAATCCATGTTGAACTTGCAAAAACTACAATCAAATCTGAGATTTCTTAATGACAATCAGGCGAAAGAGACAAATTTAGCCGTCTAGCTACATAGAGTCCCATTCTTTTGCACTGGACCGCGATCACCCCCAGTGGAACTCTGGTGGAACTGCAACCAAATTCGGTACAATGGGGCTGAATAGGGAGTGGAACGGCTTTCTGTAGACCGGCTTTGGTATTGGTAAAGCAGGCAGTGGATCAAACCACTGTGATGCAAGGGAGGGTGGACTAAAAATGTTTCTAAACTTAAAAAGCATTTTTTGGGGTTTGTATTGTTTTACTACTTACACAGATATTTTAAGTATACATCAATATGTTATTTACAATACACACCATGGTTTTTAAAGATATTTCTATGGGGGGACAACCCTTAGATGGGGGGGGGGGGTCCCGACCCCCCTGGGATTTACGCCTATGGGTAGAGACAATGAATGGATTCAGGTTTTACAGCATTTTTTTGTTTTAAGCAGTTGATTATGCACAAGATGCCACTCCCAATCCAAGACATTCTAAAAGACTTTGATTCATTTTACAGCTTCAGAGTCACCAGGGTGTCCAACTCCATCAGGTAAGACCTTTAAAGTTAGCTAATAAGACTTATTTGTCATGTTCATCTTTAAACAGTTGTGTGACAATTGAATGACATGGTATAAAAGTTAACCTATACAATGAAGAGAAGTAGGGTGTCTGCAGATCAAAATTATTGATTTTCACTTTCTTTTTATCAGCCACATGCAACCGTTTTTGACAATATGTATTAAACTGTAATGAGGCTCTTACTGGTTAGGAAAAAATGTTCACCGATATGGGGTGTCTGGTCAGGACGGAAGGCAGGGATATCCTTTGAAACATTTTAAAAATATACTTAAACATATACAGACGCACAGGCACTAGTTCCCTATTTGTAACAATGTAGATTTGGTTCTAAAGGAGGGAAATAAACATTGATAAACATGTACTACTAAAGACTTAAACTACAATAAGAATGCCATTCTACAGGCTACACATACAACATGTCTCAGTGGTTAGCACTACTGCCTCACAACGAGTTGGCACTGCAGAGTTCAATCACCAGTCTGGACAGGATACAATAAGATGTGAGCTTTCTGTAATCTTTTTGCCAGAGTTTGAGTTTTTTGCTGAGCTCTGATTTCTGTGCGTTAACAGGTTCATTGTTCACTGTGTGTGGCTGAAGTAGTCCAACATCCGATGGCAGCACAACCCTTAAAAGACTGGAGCAGTGATCTCTTTGACTGCGGTGAAAACGCGAGTAGTTGTAAGAATCAAGACCACAACTTAAGAAACATTTGTTTATTGAAAGGTCTTCTTTAATAAGACAACTCTGTTGGTGTATCTCCATGTTTTTCAGGTTGCTATGGTTTCTGGTGCTGCCCTTGCCTTGCCTGCACAGTTTCAGAAAGATTTGGAGAGAACCGTTGTCTCCCATTATGTGACATATGCAGCCCTGCCATGTTAGCAGCCTTGGGGATACCGATGTGTGCGGCGCCTCCTGCAGGCCTGTCCTTAAGGGCTGCCATGCGAAATAGATATGGTATCAAGGTATGATGCTTTAAAGGTCATGAATGCTGGATTTCACATGAAAACTTTAATAAAATGGATGCATTGTCGAATTAACAAAAAAAAATATCTTTGGTTCTCTACAGGGTTCTCTCTGTAAGGACATCTTAGTTTCCTGTTTCTGCGGGTGGTGCAACTGGTGTCAGATGCATCGTGAGTTAAGACATCGTGAAAAAACTCCCACTGTCGTCAATGTTACAAACGTGAACGTGCAGCAGCCTGCTCCAATGATGATGGCTCCTATAAACCCTCCTCCAATGATGATGGCTCCTGTATACCAATATCAGTGAAAACCAAAGATTGAGATGATGATGAATAACTTTCAGTTTCTTAATAATCATGACAATTACAGTCTAATAATTGTTGACTATCGCAAAGTTTCTGTTTAACCCTTGTGTTGTCTTTCTGTCGACCATGCAACTTTCTTTTTTTGGGTCAAAATAAAAAAATAAATTTAACTTCTTCGTCATCTTTTTTGACAATTTTGTTGCTTTCCCCAATGTTTTTGAAGCTTTTCCTGACGTTTTGTCACTTTTTTCGACGTTTTTGTCACTATACCCAATGTTTTTTTAAGCTTTCAACGTTCATATATAATTTTTTCTCTTCAAATGCAATACAATTGAATAAAACACCCAAATTCAATGAAAGTAGTAAACTGATCATTTATTTTACTTGTGAAGAGTTATAGTTGTATGGAACCATCCATGTTATTTCTTTTTGACAATTTGGTTGAAAGAAACTGACATTTCTGATAAAGAAACTTTTTGAAAATGGGTCAAATTTGACCCGAGGACAACAGGAAGGTTAAAAAAAAAAATCTAATTTACTGTATATATCCTAAACCTCTCTTATTTTGTTTCTCTGAAGTTCATTCCAAGTCAGATTCACCAAAGTCTCTTAAGTGCACAAACCTGAAGTAAATTGATCAGTTCATCATGAATGTCACCTGTTGTTTGTGAGATTATATCATAAGCATAATTGACCGTTTAAGGCTACCTGATACTGTTGCAGTATGTTTGTGGGCAAGTTTCATTCACAAAAACGAATTTCACTCTGCTGAGCTTCAAGTCCTCTTGTCATAAATCACCAGACAAAAACTTTAGCAGTCAGTAATCATATTAGAGCATCAAAAACTATTAGAAAATATTAATAATACAATGAGGTTTCATCATAAGAGTCACAGACATAAAGAGTAAATGGTCTGACATGAAGTCCTATGCTACAAACTATCTTTATAAAGCAAAGCAGTCCATGACTAATATGTGAGGTGGTCAAGAGGATGTGACAACTCCCCCTGTGGATGAAGTCTAACTATCTGTTGAGAATTTTGTTCGTATCTACGAGAAAATTGGTAAATGCCACAAAATCCCTCGTACGACCCACTTAATAACAAATCTGTTCCTCTGAGTGTTTTTATCACTATGTATAGTGTTATCTAACATTGCTAGTTTGCAGTTGGCTGTAGTCTTTGCTGGGTCTTCAAATGCAACTTTTTGGCCGAGACACAGGAAAGAGTCTTCTATGTTCATGAGGCGACACAACAGTTGGCCTTCATCGCCACTAATTATTTGATATCAGTTTGATTTGTTTATACCTATTAAATGTTTTGTTCTGTTTAATTACTGTTTGGTAATTTTGTTTGTCATTTAATTGTCTAATTAAACACTTTAATAAAGTTGATTAACGCTGTTTTCAATCTGCAGGTTATTTGTACAGACAAACAGACACATACACACAAACAATCCACATTTAGAGATCTTATTGGTTTTATTTTATTTTGATATTTAGAAGCAGAAATATATGACAATGGAGATCATTCATATCATTTGTCTTTAAATCACTGGTTGCTTGCTTAACAAGGAAACACCAAGAGCTGACAGCAGGAAAATATTATTTTAAAGTAATTTGCATGGTTCTTAATAAGATAGGGGCCTTATAAGACAAAAAGGATGTGCAGGTTAAAATGTCAATTACAGAAAAATGATAAACACCTGTCAGCTAATCGAAATCTAAGAATTATTGGTGACATAAATAAAAAAGAAATCACACTTTTGCACTCAAAAAAATCCTAGTATAGTATTTCATAAAAAATCCTGAAGAAAAGTCATAGTATAAGAAAGTCATAAAGTCTTAAAAGGTCATAATAATAAGTCTATTTGATATAGCACCTTTTACAGACAGTCAAAAAGTGCTTCACATGATATATTTGTTATAGTATACCTTAAAAAATTCATGGTATGGTATGTCATAAAAATGTCAAGAAAACTTAAAAAAAAACTTTATCTCAATGGATGTACCTTTTATGCTGCAACACTTTTAAAAGCGACATCTCTGGGTTTACTTGGTAGAATGTCTCCTTCTCCTCATCTTCAAAGTACAGCTAGAACATGGAGAAGGGTCAAATGAGGTTATTGAATTACAAATGTATTATCATTTGATCTGATTCACGCTACATTTTTATAAAACTGGCCTTTTTGGTAATAAAATATACCTCTCGTCTGACTGCTGTACTCTTGATTAATTATATTCATCAGAAAACAGTCAGACTTCTTCTCCAGATATGACCGCCAGGTGATCCATGAAACTGAACAAAAATAAACCCATATCGCAGCTGGGATTCTGATTAAAGAACTCCTGACGTATTTTGACATATGAAGTATCCCACAGAAATACAACGCATCAAGACAAATTTGGGACCAAACGATACCTCTGTTAGTGCCTCCTGCTGTCCTGTCTCTAAGGGCTGCCATGCGAAACAGATATGGTATCAAGGTATGATGCATGTAAAGCTGATGGATACTGGATGTCACACACATGAAAGTGAATCAATGTTGCAAATATTGTTTTTCTTTGGTTCTCTGCAGGGTTCTATCTGTAAAGACATTGCAGCTGCCTGTTTCTGCGAGATTCCTGGATACCCGCCCCAAGCTGGTTTTGTGAACCAACCAGGAGTCTTTGTGATGTCATCCTGAGCTCTGTGGCTTCTTGTTTGTGTTGTTGTCTGCTGAAGGAAATATTATGCAGCTCAGATCCTGCTAGTGTTTGTTTTGTTACACAGACACAGACAAATGACAAAATGTAAGTGTATGTTTATGAGTGAAAACCAAAGTAGAAATCACAGTGATTTGTGTCCCCTTGCCATCAGAGTATGCCGAATCAGTTTCAGTCTATTAATAATTCTGACAACTATTGTTCCAAAGTCCATGGGAAAATCCCTTAATTTTAGTTTTTGTTTATTTACAGCCACCATGGGCATCCAGTTAAGGATGAAGGAGACAATTGTAGTCCTTTAAAATCTTTATTTATGATTAAAGAAATAATAAAGTTGTATTAGGATAGGAACTACAGTACTACTCAGCAACATCACAGTGCAGTTTATCCTAAAGCCCAACAGAGGGCACTAATATTATATGAACATAAATTAAGTTATCCATCCATTGCAATCGTCCTCTTTGGTCAAATAAAACACTTTGACAACTTATGCAATGCAATAAATAACTTCTACTAAAGATTTTGGCACTAAAATAGACAAAAAAATCATTAAAAAGCCACACAAATACATACATACACATATTCTATGTGATGGCCATGTGGTTTTAATAAGCATAATAAACAGCTAGCATCTTATCTATGTACATTAAGAGATTTTTACAGTGCAATCTAAAAATGAAGTATATACAGTTTCTACATAAATAAATATAAAAGCTACAGTAACTACTTTGATTGAGTCGCACACTGCACAAAAGCAGCAACTCGAAGGAACTGTCATGAATCCAGCATCTTGAGCCTGTTTTGCCAGTTTTGTTTTTGCTCTAACCTGAAATTCGTTTTTCCTGAGTTTTCCTGAACACATCCCGGCTGATTCTCCAACCACTTACACCTGCTGCTATCTGCACACCCGGTCCTGATTACCATTCCCTGCACTATATAAACCGTGACCAGACGTCCATTCCCTGCCGGATCGTTAGCGTAACCAGTATGTTTAGCTCTCGTGTCAAGCGTCTAGTTTTGGAAATTCTTTTGCTATTTTTGTCTCTTTACCTGTCGCTAATTTGCCACCTGTTCCTCTGTCTAAAGTTACTCATCTGGATTGTCACTCTCACCTGCCTGGCTTACTACTTCACTGCAGCTCATTTGGATCAGCACAAAAACCTCCAGCCTTCCAGCCTCACTCCCTGCCGACCAAACTGGACCTAATCGTTTCCACGTTCAATTTCCAAATAAATACTCACCTTGTATTTTCTACTTACCTTGTCCTGGTCTGCTTTTGGGTTCCTGCGCTAGACAAATCGTGACAGAACACCACACTACACACAGAACAAGAACACTGAACATCCCTCTAAGGTGATGGGTTTTAGGTAGGTCAGACAGAAACACAATGTGCCAATCAGAGAACATACCTACTGTACATACAGTTGCTCAGGTTTTTCTAATTACAGTGACACTTGATCATACAGTTCCAAATATAGATACCGGATCAAAACTTCCATTTATGTTAAAAATACTTGTTGAATATCGGCTCAAACTATTTTAATTTTAGTCTCAAGTTTCCCTGTTTATAAAAGAAGAGAAAATAATTCCTAATTTTTTATTCTTATCCTAAACCTTGTTAATTTTTTTCAAGTCGGATTCACCAAACTCTCTTAATTGCGTGAAAATCACTCGTTTCAGCCTGATGAATGCCACCTCTTCATGATGAAGTGCTCCATCATGAGATTAGCCTACATCATAGTGCCTCTAAAATGTCTATATACTGTAAGCCTACCTGTTACTGTTCTGTCTGTTTGTGGGCAAGTTCTATTCACAAAAATGTTACCAAAGAATAATAGATAAATAACAATAAATAGAAGAATTTCACACTGCAGAGATTTCTTAAAGATGAAAGAAAGCTTGTCCACCAAGAAGTTTACAAAACCAAGAGCACAAACAATCATTTAGGCATTTGTATAAAGTCACTATATAAAGTCACTTAAAGTTGTGGCAGGCAAGTTGTTTTGGTGTTGTTGGGCAAAAATGTCAGAATAATCTTTCAGCATATTGTAATTCAAGTGTTCTGAGAGAAAACTAGACTTCTGCATCTCCTCTTGGCTCTGTTTTAGGCTCTAGAAAATCTATCTTGTGACACCAATCACAGGTCATTTCAGAGAGAGAGAGAAAGAGAGAGAGAGAGAGAGAGAGAGAGAGAGAGAGAGAGCATTCCTATTGTCTGTTGTCTGTGAGAGCTTTAAATTGTGACCTTACTGTATAATATACACAGTCTTATAAATGCTAATTTCTGACCGATTGTTAGAAATTGTTCTAATTTTTTATCTTGTAATGTGTCATGGTTGAAATAAGAAAATGATAATTAAATTCTTATTCTTTACGTTTTTGTGAAAGCTTTTTTTTAAACAGACACTACAAAGTCCAAAGTAATGCATTTTCATATGCAAATCTAATAATGTTAGTGAGTTACACATTACTGCACAACACTAGTATCACTCTTCTATCAGTCTTCTATCAACAAGAGGACCCAAGATATTTATGAAGAGGCTCATGTTGCTACTGTTTTGTGTTTATAAGGCCTCAACTGTCATTAAATGTCAGAAACTCTTCTCGCCTGATGGATGTTTTTATCCTGTTGACTTTTTCGGTCAAGTTCTTGTCAATCCTGGGAAAACACCCTGCAGCGTCTTTAGGGGAGAGCCAAAGTCAGATGTAAAAATGCTTTATCTCAGCAGTGGAAGAACTGTGTTTAAATGGAAAGATGTAACATTTTGTATTGAATCTAAATAATAAAACGACAGACGTACTATTCTTAGCATGTAGGCCTACTGTAGTTTCGTTTTCATTTGTTTGTGTCAATGGATTCAGGTTTTACAACAATCTTTGTGTTTAACAGCCTGTCAATCACAAGATGCCACTCTCAATCCAAGACATTCTAAAAGACTTTGATTCGTTTTACAGCTTCAGAGTCACCAAGGTGTCCAACTCCATCAGGTAAGACCTTTAAAGTTAGCTAATAAGACTTATTTGTCCTGTTCATCTTTAAACAGTTGTGTGACAATTGAATGACATGCTATGAAAGTTAACCTATAAAATGAAGAGAAGTAGGGTGTCTGCAGATCAAAATGATTGATTTTCACTTTCTTTTTATCAGCCACATGCAACAGTTTTTTAAAATACGTATTAACTGTAATGAGGCTCTTACTGGTTAGGAAAAATTGGTCACCGATATGGGGTGTCTAGTCTAGAGATGTTCCGATACCGATACCAGTATCGGTATCGCCTCCGATACTGCCTAAAACACTGGTATCGGTATCGGGAAGTACTGGAGTTCATGCACCGATCCAATACCACGTAATAAAGCAAATCTACGTTAAAGTAGTTTCCTTATGTTCTTTTTCCGTTATAACTGACTGTCAAACTGTATAATAAAAAAAAGTTCTGTGGCGTTCATAGTTTGTGTTTTTTCATGTTTCACAAAGAGTTTAACCTGAGGCAGACCGACAACAAAGATAGAAATCATATCACATCCATACAGGGATAGTAGTATACAGTTGTTAAAACATAATAAAAATATGACACCCTGGTATCAGATCAGTACTCGGTATCGGCCGATACACAAGTTCAGGTATCAGAATCGGTATCGGGAAGCAAAAAATGGCATCAGACCATCTCTAGTCTAGTCAGGACACGGAAGGCAGGGATATCCTTTGAAATGTTTACTATATTCTTAAACATATACAGACGCACAGGCACTATTCCTTATTCACTATTTGTAACAGTGTAGATGTGGTTCTAAAGGAGGGAAATAAACATCAATGTTGTAACTAACATAAACCTCACCATTGAGACTAATACTCTCCATAAATACTGAAATAAACAGTGCTAAACATGTACTACTAAAGACTTAATACAATAAGAATGCCGTTCTACAGGCTACACATACAACATGTCTCAGTGGTTAGCACTTCTGTCTTACAACGAGTTGGCACTGCAGAGTTCAATCACCGGTCTAGACAGGATACAATAAGATGTGAGCTTTCTGAGTTTAAGTTTTTTGCTGATCTCTGATTTCTGTGCATTAACAGGTTCACATTCTTTACTGTGTGTGGCTGAAGTAGTCCGACATCCCATGGAAGCACAACCCTTAAAAGACTGGAGCAGTGGTCTCTTTGACTGCGGTGAAAACGCGAGTACTTGTAAGAATCAAGACCACAACTTAAGAAAAAAATATTTTTTGAAAGGTTTTTTAGTAAGACAACTCTCTTGGTAAATCTCCATGTTTTTCAGGTTGCTATGGTTTCTGGTGCTGCCCTTGCCTTGCCTGCACAGTTTCAGAAAAATTTGGAGAGAACCGTTGTCTCCCATTATGTGACATGGTCGGCCCCGCCATAACGGCCTTAATCTTTGGGATACCTGTGGGTGCGGTGCCTCCTGCAGGCCTGTCCTTAAGGGCTGCCATGCGAACCAGATATGCTATCGAGGTATGATGCTTTTAAAGCTGAAATACTGGATTACACATGAAAACTTTAATAAAAGTGATGCAATGTCGAATTAACAACACATTGGTTTTTGGTTCTCTGCAGGGTACTCTCTGTAGGGACATCGTAATTTCCTGTTTTTGCGGGTGGTGCAACTGGTGTCAGATGCATCGTGAGTTAAGAAATCGGGAAAACACTCCCACTGTTTTCAATGTGCACTATCAAAATGTTACAAACGTGAATGTGCAGCAGCCTGCTCCAATGATGATGGCTCCTATAAACCCTGCTCCAATGATGATGGCTCCTGAATTCCCTGCTCCAATGGGTCCTGAACACCCTGCCCAAATGATGATGGGTCCTGAACACCCTGCTCAAATGATGATGGGTCCTGAACAGCCTGCTCAAATGATGATGGGTCCTGAACAGCCTGCTCAAATGATGATGGGTCCTGAACAGCCTGCTCAAATGATGCCTCCTGCATACAAATTAGTGGAAACCAAAGATTGAGAGTATGATGATGATGACTTTCAGTTTCTTAACCTTGCCACAACAACAGGCATCCTCTAAGTATCACCAGTGGGATTGTTTTTAGGAGCATACTGTGTGACTTAATAGTGGAATATACTGTTGGATTATATATAAAAAGTCAGAGTATAGTATGTCTTAAAAATGTCATAAAAAAGTAAAAGTATAGGATGTCATAAAAAGTCAAAAAAGGCATACTAGTATGCCATAAAAAGTCATGCAATAGTATGCCATAAATAATCATAGTATAGTATGTCATGATAAAGTCATAAAAGACAGTATAGAAAGTCATAGTATATTGTGTCATAGAAAGTCATAAAAGTCATAGTAATGTATGTCGAAAAAAGCCATTGAAAAGTCATAGTATGTTATGTTAAAGAAAAGTCATAGTATATTATAAAAATATATATATATATTGTATAGTATGTGGAAAAAAGTGATAACAGTCATGGTATAGTATGTCAAAAAAGTCATAGTCTAGTATGTTGAAAAAAGTTATAAAAAAGTCATAGTATGTATGTTGAAAAAAAAAGGTGTAGTATAATATGTCGAAAAAAGTGACAACAAAAGTCATAATATAGTATGTTGAGAAGTCATAGTATAGAATGTTAAAAAAAAAATCATAGTATAGTATATTAAAAAAAAAGTCGTAGTATATATATGTTGGAAAAAGTGATAACAAAGTCATAGTATGTTATGTCGAAAAAAAGCCATTAAAAAGTCATAGTATAGGTGATTCAGACAGAAAAACAATGTGCCAATCAGAGAACATATACCTACTATACATACAGTTGCTCGGGCATTTTTAACAATTGTAGTCTAATTACAGTGACACTTGATCATACAGTTCCAAATATAGATATACTGGATCAAAACTTAAATTTATATTAATAATACTTGTTGACTATCAGGTCAAACAATTTTCATTTTAGTCTCAAGTTTCCCTGTTTGTAAAAGAAGAGAATTCCTAATTTTAGTATTCTTATCCTAAACCTTGTTATTTTTTTTCAAGTCGGATTCACCAAACTCTCTTAATTGCATGAAAATTGTTTCAGCCTGATGAATGCCACCTCTTCATGATGACGTGCTCCTTCGTGAGATTAGCCTACATCATAGCGCCCCTAAAATGACTATATACTGTAAGCCTTCCTGTTACTGCTACTGTTCTGTCTGTTTGTGGGCAAGTTCTATTCACAAAGATGTTACCAAAGAATAATAGATAAATAACAATAACAAACTGATCTCACAGAATTCCGTGAAATGAACATGGCCCCTTAAGTTAAGGAAAAGGTTGTGGGTGGGCTTACGTTTCCATGACACACGGGACAACAACGGGACGGTTGGGTTTAGTAAAAGAACAACGGGACGGTTGGGTTTAGGAAAAGAAAAAAGCAACAGTTGGGTTTAGGAAACGTGACATGTGGGACACGATCCCCTGTGTCCTGGGTGAAAGGCCTGTGTTTGACCCATCCTCCACCCCAATCAAACTCCCTATGCAGATTTTCAGCCTTTCATACTACTTGCTACCGTAGTCGCTCTTAATGCTACATCATCTTCTCATTGACTTTACATTGGCATTGTTTTCCGTGGTGGCCACACGGAATTTTCACACATACCGTGCCACCACCACATAATGCGGTGTTAGCAGTTTGTGATCATTTCACGGAATTCTGTGAGACCAGGCTAAAATAATACAATAAATAGTACAATTTCACACTGCAGAGAATTCTTAAAGATGAAAGAAAGCTTGCCCACCAAGAAGTTTACAAAACCAAGGGCACAAAATATCCTTTAGGCACTCGTATAAAAGTCACATAAAGTTGTGGTAGGCGTTTTATTTTGGTGTCGTTGGGCAAAAATGTCATAATAATCTTTCAGCATATTGTAATTGAAGTGTTCTGAGAGAAAACTAGACTTCTACATCTCCTCTTGGCTCTGTTTTAGGCTTTAGAAAATCTATCCTGTGATGCCAATCACATTTCAGAGAGAGAGAGAGAGAAAGAGAGAGCATTCCTATTGTCTGTTCTCTGTGAGTAAGATTTTGCTTGTTTTAGTGATGTGAATGCTGCTGTGTTCTTGCTAACTTCAGTTGGATACTGAAGAAATCCACCCACCTTTAAATTGTGACCTTACTGTATAATATACACAGTCTTATAAATGCTATTTTCTGACCTATTGTTAGAAATTGTTTTAATTTTTTATCTTGTAATGTGTCATGGTTGAAATAAGAAAATGATAATTACATTCTTGTTTTTCACGTTTTTGTAAAACGTTTTTTTTAAACAGAAAATACAAAGTCCAAAGTAATGCATTTTCATATGCAAATCTAATAATGTTAGTGAGTTCCACATTACTGCACAACACTAGTATCACTCTTCTATCAGTGATAACAAGAGGACCCAAGATATTTATGAAGAGGCTCATGTTGCTACTGACAAGAGAACAGTTTTGTGTTTATACGGCCTCAACTGTCATTAAATGTTAGAAACTCTTCTCGCCTGATGGATGTTTTTATCCTGTTGACTTTTTCAGTCAAGTTGTTGTCACCAGGAGTTAAATCCTGGGTAACGCCTTGCAGTGTCTTTAGGGGAGAGCCAATGAATGGATTCAGGTTTTACAGCATTTTTTTGTGTTAAGCAGTTGATGACAAAATTCCAAAAGACTTTTAGTCGTTTTACAGCTTCAGAGTCACCAGGGTGTCCAACTCCATCAGGTAATACCTTTAAAGTTAGCTAATAAGACATCTTTATCCTGTTCATCTTTAAACAGTTATGTGACAATTTAATGACATAATGTAAATGTTAATATATATATATATATATATATATATATATATATATATATATATATATATATATATATATATGTCGAAAAAAGTGACAAAAAAGTAATAGTATAATATGTTGAAAAAAGTGATAAAAAAGTCATAGTATATAATAATAATAATAATAAAGCTTTATTGCAGACACAGGTCCATATAACACATAATACAGTATACATAGTATAAAAAAGAGATACAAAAACACATAAAAAATTGCATATTACCCTATAGGATACACAATCATACATAAAAATTGCATATGAGCCTATATGTCGTCTTAACCTGGAAGTGTATCTATAACAACTTTTCAGAGGGCTGACTAGGGCTTCAATAATGTGGTTCTCTGACTTGTCCAATCGACACATAAAACTAAACATCAATTGTCTTAAGAGTGCCTCACACGTTGGCACTCTAGTGGACACAAACAAATGACTGGCACTCTGCCACCTAGGGACACGGAGCATCAGTCTCATTGCATCATTGTATGCTACCTTGAGCCTCTGCATACTCTTTTTCTTATAATTCGACCACAATTGAGCAGTATATAACGGTGTGATGTAGGTTCTAAACAGAGAGCACTTCACAGAGTCAGAGCACATAGAGAACCTCCTTATAAGCATGTTAGCTTGAGAGTAGATTTTACAGCGCTGTCGGTATAGGTCTTTATCATCCGTCCAGTCATCAGATATGACATGTCCTAAATATTTAATTTCCTCACACACAGCTAGAGGACTATCTGACAAATAAAAAGTCGGAAAAGTTGATTTCCTGTCCTCGTCACTTCTAACTATCATTATGTGACTTTTCATAGCATTATACTTTATGTCATAATCAAGGCCATACTGAGAACACACCTTCAGCATCTGCTGTAGCCCAGCACTATATGGACAGAGCAGGACCAGGTCGTCTGCATACATAAGATGATTAACAGTAGTGTTGCCCACAAGACAGCCAGTTTGTAACCTATTTAACTGATTTGATAATTCATCCATATAAACATTAAATAAAAGAGGAGACAAAATCCCTCCTTGCCGCACTCCGTTACTAACACAGAATGGAGCAGATACAACATTATCCCATTTAACCTGAAACGTTTGGTGGGCATACCAAAACTCTAAAATTCTCACTAAAAATTTAGGGACACCTCTATCTAACAGTTTTACAAACAATCGTTCATGATTAATTCTATCAAATGCCTTTGATGCATCAATAAAGCATAGGAATACAGATGAATTTAAGCTTGTGTACCTAGACACAATCTCTTTAAGAGCATAGATACACAGGTCAGTTCCATGTTTTCTTTTGAACCCAAACTGATTGTCAGTAGTAAGGACATACATTTCTAACTTTGTTAACAGTATTCTCTCCAGTACTTTAGACAAGGTACTGGCTAATGCAATTGGTCGATAATTGTCAATGCTGTTGAGCTTACCAGCCTTGTCTTTAAGCACAGGTACTGATATTACAGACATAATATCATTTGGCAGAACACCATGAACCAGATGACCATTAAAGCATAAGGAGAGCAGAGGGCAGAGCTTATGGCTGGCATATTTTAGATGTTCTGCAGTAATGCAGTCCATACCACAGGCTTTGTTGTTCTCCAACATATGAATGGCATCAAAAATATCCACTGCCCTAACTATCATGTCTGCTGAGAAATCAATATGTTCATAATTGATTCCAACTGAATTACTTTTAAGACAATTAAAAAGGTCACTGTAGTGCTGACACCAGAGCTCAGCTATTTTTTCTGGGCTACCAACCCCTTCAATATCAGCCGGTAACGTTGTTTTATTGTTATTCATAATTTTGACCTCTTGCCAGAAATTAGTAAGTTTGTTATTCTGTAGCTTTCTGGCTAGCGAGTCTGCTCTCATCGTGTTCTCATTTTTCTTAATAAAACGAAGTGCATACTTAACTCTAGCATTTGTCAATTTTTTCCTATCCAGCAATACCCCATGTCTAGGCCTACCTGCCTCTGACCAGAGTCTAAAGGCCTCTCTTGCCTCAGCATACTTTTCAGCCACAAACTCATTCCACCCAGGTCTGATGTTAACTACCTTACATTTACTTTTACAAAAGGGTTCACTGGAAGTATTAAGACATTTCACAATAACATCATACATAGCACCGAGTTTTTCAACATGTTGCACATCCTTGCAATTCATATCTGAACACATTAGGGCCTCATGAGGCAGAGCAATATTATTTAAGAGACTCTCCGTTCGCAGTGAGTATCCAGCCACCACCTCTTTGCTCAGTTTTGACCAGTCCAGTTTACTGGAGGAAGCAGCATTATTATTATTTCTGGACAGCAGGGGAACATTCTCAACATCTATCAGTGCAGCAATAGGTATATGATCAGAGATGGCAAGTTCATAACAAATCTCCACATTACCCAGTGAGGCATGAGCATCAGCTGTGGTCACAATATGGTCTAACCAAGATGTTGTGTGCCACGCTTCACTAACGTAGGTAAAACTTGTGTCAGGCAACAGAGCTTTACTCGATAAAATTAATTTAGACTCATTACAGAACTGCTGCAGGTGTGCTGCAAATAAGGATTTGCTATCAGACATGTCAGCATTAAAATCACCCATAACATAGACACAGGATGAGCTGTTATCCTCTATGAATGAATGAATAAAAGCTAACCTGTTCAGAAATTCGTCCTCATGCTCATGTGATTCATACGGTGTATAAACATTTAAAACAGTAAATTTCTTTCCATTACAGTTACACTCTAGTCCAACAGCCCAGTCAACATTTAGACGCACCACCTTCACCATTGAGTCATATTTAATGTTCCACAGTATAGCTACACCACCAGCTATCCTACCTGGAACCAGCCTCGTACTGAGGTCGGTAGTGGACTCTCCAGCCCCATGGAAGTTCATGTGTATAGTGTTCAACTTATCTAGATCTTGTTTGCAGGCACAGAATATCACATTCGTCCAGTATTGTGTCCACAACCAGACGTCTTGATCTATCAGTAGCAGAATGTCCAACTCGCAATCCGCGAGTATTGTAAGACACAACACGCATTTGATGTGTTTATTTGCTCCCAACGGAGCAGCTGGCCTTCATCCCATCCTCGCCCACACATGTAATAGGTACCCCAGCATCGTATAGTATAGTATAGTAGCTACATAGTATGTATGTGGAAAAAGTCATAGTATAGAATGTTAAGATCATAGTATAGTATATAAAAAAGAATGTCATAGTATATATATGTCGGAAAAAGTGATAACAAAGTCATAGTATAGTATGTCGAAAAAAGTCATAAAAAAGTCATAGCATGTCGAAAAAAAGGGATAAAAAGTCAGAGTATGTATGTCAAAAAAAAATCAAAGTATGGTGTGTCAAAAAAGCGCGATGAAAAAGGCCAGCCTGGACTGGGACTCTAACCTGGGTCAGAGTCTGCAATAATAACACACTGGTTGGCTATTGGAGCAGTACAAACCACTGAGCCACTGTTCCAACAAAACAGTTTTGTTGAAAACAGTAAGAGTCTAAAAAAAACTATTAAAAAGTCATAGTAGGGTTTGTCGAAAAAAGTTATTAAAAAGTCATAGTATAGTATATCTATCTGAGATTAACTGAAAGAGCCCTGGTAAACTTCCCATTGAAAAACTGGTACTCTGTGCTTTCGTCCAGATAATAAGATGTGAGCTTTCTGTAAACTTTTTGCCAGAGTTTGAGTTTTTTGCTTAGCTCTGATTTCTGTGCGTTAACAGGTTCATTGTTCACTGTGTGTGGCTGAAGTAGTCCAACATCCGATGGCAGCACAACCCTTAAAAGACTGGAGCAGTGATCTCTTTGACTGCTTTGAAAACTCAAGTAGTTGTAAGAATCAAGACCACAACTTAAGAAAAATTGTATATATTTTTTATTAAAGTGGACACATTATGCTTTTCCGTATTTTCTGTAATATCTACAATGTTATAATGTCAGATTTTCATGTTAAACATTCAAATAATGAGGTAAACACATTTACCTCAATATTTATTGTTGTTAAATTCTCCCCAAATTCGGATTGCATTACTGCTGAAACATGCCCAATTGGGTAGTATTTAGTTCAGATGCATTTATCTACGATTTTTGACGGTAAAAAGTGCTGCTAACTAATAAGTAGCTGCATGCTAACGCCAGATAGCTGTACCATTTCTCCCCAATTCCGTGTCACATTACTGCTGGGACATGTCTGGTAGTGTAGTGTTTGGTTTAGAAGCCTTTATTTGTGATTTTTCACGGTACAAAGTCCTGCTATATACTCCGTTACAGTAGCTCCTCAAGCTGCAACTAGTAAAACAAAAGCAGAGCGGAGTTTCCAGGAAACACACTGGCCAATCAGAGCTTTTTCGGGTTAAAGAGACAGGCGTTCCAACAGAGCGTCTCAGACAGAGGGTGAATACAGGAGCAGCAGTCATGGGCAATATGAGTAAGATAAAGTGTTTTTTGAACATTAAAACATGCAAACATGTCCTAGTACAAACACACAATACAAGTATGAACCTAAAAATGCTTTATAATAGTTCCCCTTTAAAGGTCTTCTTTAGTAAGACAAGTCTGTTGGTGTATCTCTGTGCTTTTCAGGTTGCTATGGTTTCTGGTGCTGCCCTTGCCTTGCCTGCACAGTTTCAGAAAGATTTGGAGAGAACCGTTGTCTCCCATTATGTGACATATGCAGCCCTGCCATATTATCAGCCTTGGGGATAACTCTGTGTGCGGCCCCTCCTGCAGGCCTGTCCTTAAGGGCTGCCATGCGAAATAGATATGGTATCAAGGTATGATTCTTTCAAGGTGATAAATACTGGATTTCACATGAAAACTTTAATAAAAGGGATGCAATGTCGGATTAACAAAAAAAAAAAGTTCTCTGCAGGGTTCTCTCTGTAAGGACATCTTAGTTTCCTGTTTCTGCGGGTGGTGCAACTGGTGTCAGATGCATCGTGAGTTAAGACATCGTGAAAAAACTCCCACTGTCGTCAATGTAGCAGCCTGCTCCAATGATGATGGCTCCTGTATACCAATATCAGTGAAAACCAAAGATTGAGAGTATGATGATGATTAACTTTCAGTTTCTTAATAATCATGACAATTAGAGTCTAATAATTGTTGACTATCGTGTCAAATTATTTTCTGAAGTTTCTGTTTAAAAAAAATCTAATTTACTGTATATATCCTAAACCTCTCTTATTTTGTTTCTGTGAAGTTCGTTCCAAGTCAGATTCACCAAAGTCTCTTAAGTGCACAAACCTGAAGTAAATTGATCAGTTCATCATGAATGTCACCGGTTGTTTGTGAGATTATATCATAAGCATAATTGACCATTTAAGGATACTGTTGCAGTATGTTTGTGGGTAAGTTTCATTCACAAAAATGAATTTCACACTGCTGAGCTTCAAGTCCTCTTGTCATAAATCACCAGACAAAAACTTTAGCAATCAGTAATCATATTAGAGAATCAAAAACTATTACAAAATTTTAATAATACAATGAAGTTTCATCATAAGAGTCACAGACATAAAGAGTAAATGGTCTGACATGAAGTCCTATGCTACAAACCATCTTTATAAAGCAAAGCTGTCCATGACTAATATGTGAGGTGGTCAAGAGGATGTGACAACTCCCCCTGTGGATGAAGTCTATCTGTTGAGAATTTTGTTTGTCATTTAATTGTCTAATTAAGCACGTTAATAAAGTTGATTACCGCTGTTTTCAATCTGCAGTTTTTTGTACAGACAAACAGACACATACACACAAATAATCCACATTTAGAGATCTTATTTGATTTATTTTATTTTGATATTTGGTGTCAAATGTGTCTTGCTCTTGACCACTAGAGACGTACATATTTCTCATCATCCTGTCTTTTTCAAGGGGAAATTAGAGGGGAGGTACCCGCCCCAAGCTGGTTTTGTGAACCAACCAGGAGTCTTTGTGATGTCATCCTGAGCTCTGTGGTTTCTTGTTTGTGTGTTGTTGTCTTCTGAAGGAAATATTATGCAGCTCAGATCCTGTTAGTGATTGTTTTGTTACACCAAAGACAAAATGTAAGTGTATGTTCATGAGTGAAAACCAAAGTAGAAATCACAGTGATTTGTGTCCCCTTTCCATCAGAATATGCTGAATCAGTTTCAGTCTATTAATAATTATTATTATTATTGACATTTATTGTTCCAAATCCCTTAATTTTAGTTTATTTAGTTATTAGCTTATTTACAGCCACCATGGGCATCCGGACAAGGATGAAGGAGACATTTGTAGTCCTTTAAAATCTTTATTTATAATTAAAGCAATAATGAAGTTGTATTAGGATAGGAACTACAGTACTACTCAGCAACATCACAGTGCAGTTTATCCTAAAGCCCAACAGAGGGCACTATATATTCATATAGTGACAAGTAGTCAGTGAAAGACTGTTAATAAGCACAATAGCTAGCATCTTAACTTACATTTAGAAATGTTTACAGTGCAATCTCCAAATAAAGCATATACCTACAGTTTCTACATAAATCAATATAACAGCTACAGTAACTACTTTGATGGAGTCACACACTGCACAAAAGCAGCAACTCGAAGGAACACCACAATACAAACAGAACAAGAACACTGAACATCCCTCTAAGGTGATGGGTTTTAGGTAGGTCAGACAGAAACACAATGTGCCAATCAGAGAACATGATGCTGAATGTAGCCTACTGATTCAGTTATTACAGAGGCATGCACATACCCTTGCTCAGGCATTTTCAATAATTGTAGTCTAATTACAGTGATACTTAATGATACAGTTCCAAATATAGATTTACCTGATCAAAACTTATTGTTATATTAATAATACTTGATCGGGTCAAACTATTTTAATTTTAGTTTCCCTGTTTATAAAAGACAAGAAAATAATTCCTAATTTTTTATTCTTATCCTAATCCTTGCTAAAAAAAATGTCAAGATGGAGTAACCAAAGTCTCTTGATTGCATAAAAATTACTCATTTCAGCCTGATGAATGCCACCATACATACAGTTGCTCGGGCATTTTTAACAATTGTAGTCTAATTACAGTGACACTTGATCATACAGTTCCAAATATAGATATACTGGATCAAAACTTCCATTTATATTAATAATACTTGTTGACTATCAGGTCAAACAATTTTCATTTTAGTCTCAAGTTTCCCTGTTTATAAAAGAAGATAATTTTTGTATTCTTATCCTAAACCTTGTTATTTTTTTTCAAGTCGGATTCACCAAACTCTCTTAATTGCATGAAAATCGTTTCAGCCTGATGAATGCCACCTCTTCATGATGACGTGCTCCTTCGTGAGATTAGCCTACATCATAGCGCCCCTAAAATGACTATATACTGTAAGCCTACCTGTTACTGTTCTGTCTGTTTGTCAGTTTATCTTCTCTTAACTGAGCAGTGTAAGAACAATGGCATGATAATAACTGTCCTGTAATCAAACATACAAAATGGGGATGTTTTCTTTTTGGAACACTTCAACCATATACAGTTTCTGTGTGTAAATGGAAAAGAGTAACATTTTGTACTGTAGTTACGTTTTAATTTCTTTGAGTGAATGGATTCAGGTTTTACAGCATTTTTTGTGTCAAGCAGTTGATGACGCACAAGATGCCATTTATAATCCAAGACATTCCAAAAGACTTTTAGTTGTTTTACAGCTTCAGAGTCGCCAGGGTGTCCAACTCCATCAGGTAAGACCTTTACAGTTAGCTAATAAGACATCTTTATCCTGTTCATCTTTAAACAGTTATGTGACAATTTAATGGCATAATGTAAAAGTTAACCTATAAAATGAAGAGAAGTGGGGTTTCTGCAGATCAAAAAAATAGATTTTCACTTTCTTTGTGTCAGCCACATGCAACAGTTTTTGTCAATACGTATTAACCTTGCTACAACAACAGGCATCCTCTAAATATCACCACTGGGATTGTTTTTAGGAGCATACTGTGTGACTTAATAGTGGGATATACTGTTGGATTATATATAAAAAAGTCAGAGTATAGTATGCCTTAAAAATGTCATAAAAAAGTAAAAGTATAGGATGTCATAAAAAAGTTATAAAAGACATACTATAGTATGCCATAAAAAGTCATGCTATAGTATCCCACAAATAATCATAGTATAGTATGTTATGAAAAAAGTCATAAAAGACAGTATAGAACGTCATAAAAGTCATAGTATATTATGTCATAGAAAATCATAAAAGTCATAGTATAGTATGTCATAAAAAGTCATAAAAGTCATAGTATATAGTATGTCAAAAAAAACATTGAAAAGTCATAGTATGTTATGTCGAAGAAAAGTCATAAAAAAGTCATAGTATATTATATTTAAAAAATTCATAGTATAGTATGTCGTATAAAGCATCATGGAAAGGGCCAGCCGGGACTGGGAATCGAATGAGGGTCAGAGTCTGCAGTGATTACCTGCTGGATGTCTGTTGGAGCAGTGCAAACCACTGAGCCACTGTTTCACCAAGGACTATTTTGAAAACAGTCATAGCATAGTATGTCGAAAAAAGTTAAAGTATGGTATGTCGAAAAAAGGTCAAAGTATAGTATGTTGAAAAAAGTTATAAAATAGTCATAGTATTGTATATCGAAAAAGTCATAGTCTAGAATGTTTTACATTACATTACATTACATGTCATTTAGCTGACGCTTTTATCCAAAGCGACTTACAATTAAGTGCTTTCAACTATGAAGATTCAAACTCCAGACAACAAGTAGTAAGTGCAAGTACATTAACTTTAAATAAGCAAAGCTACAGAGAGACATATGAAAGTGCAGGTTCAAGAATTTTTTTTTTTTTTTTTTATCCGAGGTGTAGTCGGAAGAGATGTGTTTTTAGCCTTCGGCGGAAGATGTGTAGGCTTTCGGTCATCCTGATATCAATGGGGAGCTCGTTCCACCATTTGGGAGCCAGGACAGTGAACAGTCGGGATTTCGTTGAGTGATTAGTTCTCCCTCGCTGTGAGGGGGCAGCAAGCAGGTTGGCTGATGCAGAACGAAGTGGGCGGGTTGGGGTATATGGTTTGACCATGTCCTGGATGTAAGCGGGTGCTGATCCGTTCGTGGCCTTGTATGTAAGTACTAGTGTCTTGAAGCGGATGCGGGCCGTTTTAAAAAAAACATAGCACAGTATATAAAAACAAAAGTCATAGCATAGGATATCGAAAAAAAGTCATAGTATAGTATGTTGAAAAAAGTCATAGTATAGATTGTTTAAAAAAAGCATAGTAGGCTAGTATATCGGAAAAAGGTCATGTTATATATATGTTGAAAAAGGGATAACAAAGTCACAAAGTGACAAAAAAGTAATGGTATAGTATGTTGAAAAAAGTGATAACAAAGTCATAGTATGTCAAAGAAAATCATATTATAGTATGTGGAAAAAAGTTATAAAATAGTCATAGCACAGTGTTTCGAAAAAAAAAAATCATAGTATAGTATATAAAAAAAGTCATAGTATTTATGTCGAAAAAAGTGATAACAAAGTCGTACGTTGAAAAAAGTCATAAAAAAAGTCAAAGTATAGTATATCCAAAAGTCATAGTATGTGCAAAAAGTGATAAAAACTTAATAGTATAGTATGTCAAAAAAGTGATTAAAAAAAAGTCATAGCATGTCGAAAGAAGGGATAGAAAAGTCATAGTATGTATGTCAGAAAAAGCCATTAAAAAATCAAAGTATGGTATGTCAAAAAAAGCGTCAAGAAAAGGGCCTGGATGTCTATTGGAGCAGTGCAAACCACTGAGCCACTGTTCCACCAAAGAGTTTATGTCATAGCATAGTATGTTGAAAAAAAGCCATTAAAAAGTCATAGTATGTTATGTTGAAGAAAAGTCAAGGTATTGTATGTTGAAAAAAGTCAGAGTATAGTACAGTATATCGAAAAAAAAAGTCATGAAAAAGTCAAAGTATAGTATGTCGAAAAAAGTCATAGTATCATATGTTGAATAAAATCATATATAGTATGTCAGAAAAAAGTCATAGTATACATATGTCGAAAAAAGGACTTATAAAACTAACTTTCTGTCATATTTGCTGTTCGAGTAGAACTACATGAAGCCGGTAATTTAAAAAAAAATCTGGCCCCTCTGTATGAAGGTAAATATGGTGCAAAACGGGAGAGCTTGTAGAATACGATGTGAGAACTTGCAGAACAAAAAATCTGAACTTGTATGTTAAAATTTGTACTTGTAAAAATTGAATTTGCACTTGTAAAAATAAAATTTGCACTTGTAAAAAATATTCACACACATGTGATCTGAATTTGAAGTCATACAAAGAAAAAAAACATGAGAGCTTGTAAAACAAATCTGAACTTGTAAGTTGAAATTTGCACTTGTAGAAAATGTTCACACACCTGTATTCTGAATGTGAAGTTACAGAAAAAATATTCACAAATGTGTAGATTGATATTTACATGAACACAATGACAGCTGCAAACTTATAATGCAACATTTACTAGTATACTTTTTTTTTTACTCTGGTTCATTTTCCATCACAACCACAACTCAGTGATTACAACCTCTCGAATCTGTCACTGCAACTTCACATATGTGCTCTCTCGCATCACAAAGTGGCCAATCTGCGCACCTCGACTTTCACAACACTCTTGACGATACATTTGGTGCAAAACTAATTTGTACCTGTGGACTTAGGCTGTGGAGCTCTGAGCTAACAGAACGGGAAAAGCAGGGTTTCTATCGCCAGATGAGGGACAACTCTGTCCGGCTTATTTATGTAGCATGGAAATTTGGTGGAATAGCATGCTAGCGTTAGCTAACTAGCAGCCAGCCCGCTTCTAAATAAATACCTTTTAATTGTCTAAACATTTTTAACAGTCAAACTAAAACACTGGCGGTGAGCTCCACGGCCTGCAGCCGCAGACGGACCGTCATCAGTGGGTAACAGGTGCCAAGTTTCACATCCCTGCCGAGAATTGCATCCACTAGGGAAAATAATGATTTTATAAGGCAAAGTACTGTTTAAAAACTAGGCAATAGTAAATCTCTTTGTCATGTTCATCAATAATGATTAGAATTTTAGAAGATTTAGAGACATCAATGTTTTATCAGACTCTGTAGCATTTCCTTGCTACCTAGATGCAATTTTCGGCAGCAATGAATTCTGCAGAAATGATTGTTTCTGCCCAAGCGGGTGCAATTCTTAGCAGGGATGCACAACATCAGCAAAGCAAGCTCAGGTCATGGCCGGGGGATGGGCCGCTGCTACCGGATGTGGGGCTCTCCGTGTCCCGCTGGAGCTCTGACTGCAGGTCGAGGTCGGCAGCGAAGCTTTCTGGCAAAAGCAATGTTGCTACGCTGGTCGATCCCCACTGATGACCGGCCGTCTGCGGCTGCAGGCCGTGGAGCTCACCGCCAGTGTTTTAGTTTGACTGTTAAAAAGTGTTTAGACAATTAAAAGGTATTTATTTAGAAGCGGGCTGGCTGCTAGTTAGCTAACGCTAGCATGCTATTCCACCAAATTTCCATGCTACATAAATAAGCCAGACAGAGTTGTCCCTCATCTGGCGATAGAAACCCTGCTTTTCCCGTTCTGTTTCTTTGTATGATTTCAAATTCAGATCACATGTGTGTGAATATTTTTTACAAGTGCAAATTTTAACATACAAGTTCAGATTTTTTGTTCTGCAAGTTCTCACATCGTATTCTACAAGCTCTCCCATTTTGCACCATATTTACCTTCATAATTTACCTTCATACCTCTGGCACCACCTACAGCTTGTAGTGCGATTTGCAAAAATCCACAGCTCACTGTTCAAATGCACCAATCATGGCCAGGGGGTGTCTAACTGTGTGTCAATCACTGCACATGCACACGCATTCATTCTCAAAAAAAGTCATAGTATATGTCGGAAAAAGCAATAACAAAGTCATAGTATAGCATGTCGAAAAAAGGTCATAGTAGCTATAGTATGTCGAAAAAAGTCAGAAAAAAGTCATACTATAGTATGTTGAAAAAAGTCATAGTATAGTACGTATATTAAAAATTCATAGTATAGTATGTGGAAAAAAGTGATAAAAAAGTCATAGCATGTCGAAAAAAGGGATAAAAAAAAGTCATAGTATGTATGTAAAAAAAAAAACATTAAAAAGGCATGCCTTGACCAAAAACCTTGAAAAGTTGATTACCGCTGTTTTCAATCTGTAGTTTTTTTGTACAGACAGACACATACACACAAAGAATCCACATTTAGAGATCTTATCTGATTTATTTTATTTTGATATTTGGTGTCAAACAATGTGTCATGCTCTTGACCACTAGAGACATACATATTTCTCATCATCATGTCTTTTTCAAGGGGAAATTCAGTCTTTTGGGGTTGAAAAGAGAATTTATTGTATTGAAAGTCCCAAGATTTGCAGGTTTTTACAATCCTTTTATTTTCTTTTCTGTTAAAAACTGCTTCCTGAATGATGAACCCTTCACCAGAACAATAAAGCTGGGAGTGCCTGCCTTGACAAAAAACCTGTTGACAGAACAGGAAATACAGATTGTCAGTAAAGGAGTGTCAAGGAACAACATGGCAGAAATATATTCACAGATAATTTCCGCTGATAAACGTTTCTTAACTGTACTGGTTTACAGAAGCAGAAATATATGACAATGGAGATCATTCATATCATTTGTCTTTAAATCACTGGTTGCTTGCTTAACAAGGAAACACCAAGAGCTGACAGCAGGAAAATATTTTTTTTTAAGTAATTTGCATGGTTCTTAATAAGATAGGGGCCTTATAAGACAAAAAGGATGTGCAGGTTAAAATGTCAATAACTATGTAAATTACAGAAAAATGATAAACACCTGTCAGCTAATCAAAATCTAAAAATTATTGGTGACATAAATGAAAAAAGATATCACACTATTACACTCAAAAAAATCCTAGTATAGTATTTCATAAAAAATCCTAAATAAAAGTCATAGTATAATAAAGTCTTAAAAAGTCATAATAATAAGTTTATTTGATATAGCACCTTTTACAGACAAAGTCACAAAGTGCTTCACATGATATATTTGTTATAGTATAGTACGTCAGGAAAAAAATCCTAAAAAAAAATCTTGGAATAGTATGTCATAAAAATGTCAAGAAAACTTTAAAAAAAAGACTTAATCTCAATGGATGTACCTTTTATGCTGCAACACTTTTAAAAGCGACATCTCTGGGTTTACTTGGTAGAATGTCTCCTTCTCCTCATCTTCAAAGTACAGCTAGAACATGGAGAAGGGTCAAATGAGGTTATTAGGATTAAAAATTGATTACATTTTTATAAAACTGGCTTTTTTGGTAATAAAATATACCTCTCGTCTGACTGCTGTACTCTTGATTTATTGTACTTATCAGAAAACAGTATTCTACATAATACTTGTGTCTACATAATATGAAATATAACTAACATAATATAGTGCATAATGTATTCACTTCATCAGAATGTGGCCCTCTATAGTTTGCAACAAAATACTTCTTATACTTATTATAAGTTTAGTATAGTATATAAAAAAAGTCATAGTATTTATGTCGGAGAAAGTGATAACAAAGTCGTATATCGAAAAAAGTTATAAAAAACTCATACTATAGTATATTGAAAAAAGTCTAGTATATCAAAAAGTCATAGTATAGTATGTCGAAAAAAAATCTAAGTATAGTATGTGGAAAAAAGTGATATAAAAAGTCATAGTATAGTGTGTTGAAAAATTCACAGTATAGAATGTTAAGATAAATCATAGTAAGTATATAAAAAAAAGTCATAGTATAGTATGTCAAAAATAATCAAAGTATGGTGTGTCAAAAAAAGCATCATGAAAAGGGCCACCCTGGACTGGGAATCAAACCTGGGTCAGAGTCTGCAGTGATAATTCACTGGTTGGCTATTGGAGCAGTAAAAACCACTGAGCCACTGTTCCACCAAATAAGTTTTGTTGAAAACAGTAAGAGTCTAAAAACGCTGTTAAAAAGTCATAGTAAGGTTTGTCAAAAAAAGTTATTAAAAATTCATAGTATTTCTATCTGAGATTAACTGAAAGAGCCCTGGTAAATTTCCCATTGAGCTCTGATTTCTGTGTGTTAACAGGTTCATTGTTCACTGTGTGTGGCTGAAGTAGTCCAACATCCGATGGCAGCACAACCCTTAAAAGACTGGAGCAGTGGTCTCTGTGACTGCTTTGAAAACTCGAGTACTTGTAAGAATCAAGACCACAACTTAAGAAAAATTGTATATTTTTTATTAAAGTGGACACATTATGCTTTTCCGTATTTTCTGTAATATCTACAATGCTATAATGTCGGATTTTCATGTTAAACATGCCCAAAAAATCATAATAATTAGGTAAACACATTTACCAGTATTTATTGTTGTTAAATTCTCCCCAATTTCGGGTTGCATTACTGCTGAAACATGCCCAATTTGGTAGCATTTAGTTCAGAAGCATTTATCTACGATTTTTGACGGTAAAAAGTGCTGCTTCGTTCCATTACAATCTAACGTTAGCAAATGCTAACTAATAAGTAACTGTATGCTAACGCCAGATAGCTGTACCATTTCTCCCCAATTCCGTGTCACATTACTGCTGGGACATGTCTGGTAGTGTAGTGTTTGGTTTAGAAGCCTTTATTTGTGATTTTTCACGGTACAAAGTCCTGCTATATACTCCATTACAGTAGCTCCTCAAGCTGCAACTAGTAAAAACAAAAGCAGAGCGGAGATTCCAGGAAACACACTGGCCAATCAGAGCAGACTGGGCTTTTTCGGGAGGGGGGCTTAAAGAGACAGGCGTTCCAACAGAGCGTCTCAGACAGAGGGTGAATACAGGAGCAGCAGTCATGGGCAGTATGAGTAAGATAAAGTTTTTTTGAACATTAAAACATGCAAACATGTCCTAGTACAAACACACAATACAAGTATGAACCTAAAAATGCTTTATAATAGTTCCCCTTTAAAGGTCTTCTTTAGTAAGACAAGTCTGTTGGTGTATCTCTGTGTTTTTCAGGTTGCTATGGTTTCTGGTGCTGCCCTTGCCTTGCCTGCACAGTTTCAGAAAGATTTGGAGAGAACCGTTGTCTCCCATTATGTGACATATGCAGCCCTGCCATATTAGCAGCCTTGGGGATACCTCTGTGTGCGGCCCCTCCTGCAGGCCTGTCCTTAAGGGCTGCCATGCGAAATAGATATGGAATCAAGGTATGATTCTTTAAAGGTGATAAATACTGGATTTCACATGAAAACTTTAATAAAATGGATGCAATGTCGAATTAACAAAAAAAAATGTTGTTCTCTGCAGGGTTCTCTCTGTAAGGACATCTTAGCTTCCTGTTTCTGCGGGTGGTGCAACTGGTGTCAGATGCATCGTGAGTTAAGACATCGTGAAAAAACTCCCACTGTCGTCAATGTGCACCATCAAAATGTTACAAACGTGAACGTGCAGCAGCCTGCTCCAATGATGATGGCTCCTGTATACCAATATCAGTGAAAACCAAAGATTGAGAGTATGATGATGAATAACTTTGTTTCTTAATAATCATGACAATTAGAGTCTAATAATTGTTGACTATCGTGTCAAATTATTTTCTGAAGTTTCTGTTTAAAAAAATCTAATTTACTGTATATATCCTAAACCTCTCTTATTTTGTTTCTGTGAAGTTTGTTCCAAGTCAGATTCACCAAACTCTCTTAAGTGCACAAACGTGAAGTAAATTGATCAGTTCATCATGAATGTCACCTGTTGTTTGTGAGATTATATCATAAGCATAATTGACCGTTTAAGGCTACCTGATACTGTTGCAGTATGTTTGTGGGTAAGTTTCATTCACAAAAATGAATTTCACACTGCTGAGCTTCAAGTCCTCTTGTCATAAATCACCAGACAAAAACTTTAGCAGTCAGTAATCATATTAGAGAATCAAAAACTATTAGAAAATATTAATAATACAATGAGGTTTCATCCTAAGAGTCACAGACATAAAGAGTAAATGGTCTGACATGAAGTCCTATGCTACAAACTATCTTTATAAAGCAAAGCAGTCCATGACTAATATGTGAGGTGGTCAAGAGGATGTGACAACTCCCCCTGTGGATGAAGTCTAACTATCTGTTGAGAATTTTGTTCGTATCTACGAGAAAATTGGTAAATGCCACAAAATCCCTCGTACGACCCACTTAATAACAAATCTGTTCCTTTGAGTGTTTTTATGACTATGTATAGTGTTATCTAACATTGCTAGTTTGCAGTTGGCTGTAGTCTTTGCTGGGTCTTCAAATGCAACTTTTTGGCCGAGACACAGGAAAGAGTCTTCTATGTTCATGAGGCGACACAACAGTTGGCCTTCATCGCCACTAATTATTTGATATCAGCTTGATTTGTTTATACCTATTTACCTATGAAAATATATTAAATATTTTGTTCTGTTTAATTACTGTTTGTCATTTAATTGTCTAATTAAGCACGTTAATAAAGTTGATTACCGCTGTTTTCAATCTGTAGTTTTTTTGTACAGACAGACACATACACACAAAGAATCCACATTTAGAGATCTTATCTGATTTATTTTATTTTGATATTTGGTGTCAAACAATGTGTCATGCTCTTGACCACTAGAGACATACATATTTCTCATCATCATGTCTTTTTCAAGGGGAAATTCAGTCTTTTGGGGTTGAAAAGAGAATTTATTGTATTGAAAGTCCCAAGATTTGCAGGTTTTTACAATCCTTTTATTTTCTTTTCTGTTAAAAACTGCTTCCTGAATGATGAACCCTTCACCAGAACAATAAAGCTGGGAGTGCCTGCCTTGACAAAAAACCTGTTGACAGAACAGGAAATACAGATTGTCAGTAAAGGAGTGTCAAGGAACAACATGGCAGAAATATATTCACAGATAATTTCCACTGATAAACGTTTCTTAACTGTACTGGTTTACAGAAGCAGAAATATATGACAATGGAGATCATTCATATCATTTGTCTTTAAATCACTGGTTGCTTGCTTAACAAGGAAACACCAAGAGCTGACAGCAGGAAAATATTTTTTTTTAAGTAATTTGCATGGTTCTTAATAAGATAGGGGCCTTATAAGACAAAAAGGATGTGCAGGTTAAAATGTCAATAACTATGTAAATTACAGAAAAATGATAAACACCTGTCAGCTAATCAAAATCTAAAAATTATTGGTGACATAAATGAAAAAAGATATCACACTATTACACTCAAAAAAATCCTAGTATAGTATTTCATAAAAAATCCTAAATAAAAGTCATAGTATAATAAAGTCTTAAAAAGTCATAATAATAAGTTTATTTGATATAGCACCTTTTACAGACAAAGTCACAAAGTGCTTCACATGATATATTTGTTATAGTATAGTACGTCAGGAAAAAAATCCTAAAAAAAAATCTTGGAATAGTATGTCATAAAAATGTCAAGAAAACTTTAAAAAAAAGACTTAATCTCAATGGATGTACCTTTTATGCTGCAACACTTTTAAAAGCGACATCTCTGGGTTTACTTGGTAGAATGTCTCCTTCTCCTCATCTTCAAAGTACAGCTAGAACATGGAGAAGGGTCAAATGAGGTTATTAGGATTAAAAATTGATTACATTTTTATAAAACTGGCTTTTTTGGTAATAAAATATACCTCTCGTCTGACTGCTGTACTCTTGATTTATTGTACTTATCAGAAAACAGTATTCTACATAATACTTGTGTCTACATAATATGAAATATAACTAACATAATATAGTGCATAATGTATTCACTTCATCAGAATGTGGCCCTCTATAGTTTGCAACAAAATACTTCTTATACTTATTATAAGTTTAGTATAGTATATAAAAAAAGTCATAGTATTTATGTCGGAGAAAGTGATAACAAAGTCGTATATCGAAAAAAGTTATAAAAAACTCATACTATAGTATATTGAAAAAAGTCTAGTATATCAAAAAGTCATAGTATAGTATGTCGAAAAAAAATCTAAGTATAGTATGTGGAAAAAAGTGATATAAAAAGTCATAGTATAGTGTGTTGAAAAATTCACAGTATAGAATGTTAAGATAAATCATAGTAAGTATATAAAAAAAAGTCATAGTATAGTATGTCAAAAATAATCAAAGTATGGTGTGTCAAAAAAAGCATCATGAAAAGGGCCACCCTGGACTGGGAATCAAACCTGGGTCAGAGTCTGCAGTGATAATTCACTGGTTGGCTATTGGAGCAGTAAAAACCACTGAGCCACTGTTCCACCAAATAAGTTTTGTTGAAAACAGTAAGAGTCTAAAAACGCTGTTAAAAAGTCATAGTAAGGTTTGTCAAAAAAAGTTATTAAAAATTCATAGTATTTCTATCTGAGATTAACTGAAAGAGCCCTGGTAAATTTCCCATTGAGCTCTGATTTCTGTGTGTTAACAGGTTCATTGTTCACTGTGTGTGGCTGAAGTAGTCCAACATCCGATGGCAGCACAACCCTTAAAAGACTGGAGCAGTGGTCTCTGTGACTGCTTTGAAAACTCGAGTACTTGTAAGAATCAAGACCACAACTTAAGAAAAATTGTATATTTTTATTAAAGTGGACACATTATGCTTTTCCGTATTTTCTGTAATATCTACAATGCTATAATGTCGGATTTTCATGTTAAACATGCCCAAAAAATCATAATAATTAGGTAAACACATTTACCAGTATTTATTGTTGTTAAATTCTCCCCAATTTCGGGTTGCATTACTGCTGAAACATGCCCAATTTGGTAGCATTTAGTTCAGAAGCATTTATCTACGATTTTTGACGGTAAAAAGTGCTGCTTCGTTCCATTACAATCTAACGTTAGCAAATGCTAACTAATAAGTAACTGTATGCTAACGCCAGATAGCTGTACCATTTCTCCCCAATTCCGTGTCACATTACTGCTGGGACATGTCTGGTAGTGTAGTGTTTGGTTTAGAAGCCTTTATTTGTGATTTTTCACGGTACAAAGTCCTGCTATATACTCCATTACAGTAGCTCCTCAAGCTGCAACTAGTAAAAACAAAAGCAGAGCGGAGATTCCAGGAAACACACTGGCCAATCAGAGCAGACTGGGCTTTTTCGGGAGGGGGGCTTAAAGAGACAGGCGTTCCAACAGAGCGTCTCAGACAGAGGGTGAATACAGGAGCAGCAGTCATGGGCAGTATGAGTAAGATAAAGTTTTTTTTGAACATTAAAACATGCAAACATGTCCTAGTACAAACACACAATACAAGTATGAACCTAAAAATGCTTTATAATAGTTCCCCTTTAAAGGTCTTCTTTAGTAAGACAAGTCTGTTGGTGTATCTCTGTGTTTTTCAGGTTGCTATGGTTTCTGGTGCTGCCCTTGCCTTGCCTGCACAGTTTCAGAAAGATTTGGAGAGAACCGTTGTCTCCCATTATGTGACATATGCAGCCCTGCCATATTAGCAGCCTTGGGGATACCTCTGTGTGCGGCCCCTCCTGCAGGCCTGTCCTTAAGGGCTGCCATGCGAAATAGATATGGAATCAAGGTATGATTCTTTAAAGGTGATAAATACTGGATTTCACATGAAAACTTTAATAAAATGGATGCAATGTCGAATTAACAAAAAAAAATGTTGTTCTCTGCAGGGTTCTCTCTGTAAGGACATCTTAGCTTCCTGTTTCTGCGGGTGGTGCAACTGGTGTCAGATGCATCGTGAGTTAAGACATCGTGAAAAAACTCCCACTGTCGTCAATGTGCACCATCAAAATGTTACAAACGTGAACGTGCAGCAGCCTGCTCCAATGATGATGGCTCCTGTATACCAATATCAGTGAAAACCAAAGATTGAGAGTATGATGATGAATAACTTTGTTTCTTAATAATCATGACAATTAGAGTCTAATAATTGTTGACTATCGTGTCAAATTATTTTCTGAAGTTTCTGTTTAAAAAAATCTAATTTACTGTATATATCCTAAACCTCTCTTATTTTGTTTCTGTGAAGTTTGTTCCAAGTCAGATTCACCAAACTCTCTTAAGTGCACAAACGTGAAGTAAATTGATCAGTTCATCATGAATGTCACCTGTTGTTTGTGAGATTATATCATAAGCATAATTGACCGTTTAAGGCTACCTGATACTGTTGCAGTATGTTTGTGGGTAAGTTTCATTCACAAAAATGAATTTCACACTGCTGAGCTTCAAGTCCTCTTGTCATAAATCACCAGACAAAAACTTTAGCAGTCAGTAATCATATTAGAGAATCAAAAACTATTAGAAAATATTAATAATACAATGAGGTTTCATCCTAAGAGTCACAGACATAAAGAGTAAATGGTCTGACATGAAGTCCTATGCTACAAACTATCTTTATAAAGCAAAGCAGTCCATGACTAATATGTGAGGTGGTCAAGAGGATGTGACAACTCCCCCTGTGGATGAAGTCTAACTATCTGTTGAGAATTTTGTTCGTATCTACGAGAAAATTGGTAAATGCCACAAAATCCCTCGTACGACCCACTTAATAACAAATCTGTTCCTTTGAGTGTTTTTATGACTATGTATAGTGTTATCTAACATTGCTAGTTTGCAGTTGGCTGTAGTCTTTGCTGGGTCTTCAAATGCAACTTTTTGGCCGAGACACAGGAAAGAGTCTTCTATGTTCATGAGGCGACACAACAGTTGGCCTTCATCGCCACTAATTATTTGATATCAGCTTGATTTGTTTATACCTATTTACCTATGAAAATATATTAAATATTTTGTTCTGTTTAATTACTGTTTGTCATTTAATTGTCTAATTAAGCACGTTAATAAAGTTGATTACCGCTGTTTTCAATCTGTAGTTTTTTTGTACAGACAGACACATACACACAAAGAATCCACATTTAGAGATCTTATCTGATTTATTTTATTTTGATATTTGGTGTCAAACAATGTGTCATGCTCTTGACCACTAGAGACATACATATTTCTCATCATCATGTCTTTTTCAAGGGGAAATTCAGTCTTTTGGGGTTGAAAAGAGAATTTATTGTATTGAAAGTCCCAAGATTTGCAGGTTTTTACAATCCTTTTATTTTCTTTTCTGTTAAAAACTGCTTCCTGAATGATGAACCCTTCACCAGAACAATAAAGCTGGGAGTGCCTGCCTTGACAAAAAACCTGTTGACAGAACAGGAAATACAGATTGTCAGTAAAGGAGTGTCAAGGAACAACATGGCAGAAATATATTCACAGATAATTTCCGCTGATAAACGTTTCTTAACTGTACTGGTTTACAGAAGCAGAAATATATGACAATGGAGATCATTCATATCATTTGTCTTTAAATCACTGGTTGCTTGCTTAACAAGGAAACACCAAGAGCTAAGTAGTAATTTGCATGGTTCTTAATAAGATAGGGGCCTTATAAAGACAAAAAGGATGTGCAGTTAAAATGTCAATTACAGAAAAATGATAAACACCTGTCAGCTAATTGAAATCTAAGAATTATTGGTGACATAAATAAAAAAGAAAATCACATTATTACACTCAAAAAAATCCTAGTATAGTATTTCATAAAAAAAATCCTAAAGAAAAGTCATAGTATAAGAAAGTCATAAGAAAGTCTTAGAAAGTCATAATAATAAGTTTATTTGATATAGCACCTTTTACAGACAGTCAAAAAGTGCTTTACATGATATATTATAGTGTAGTATGTCATAAAAAATCCTAAAAGAATCATGGTATAGTATGTCATAAAAATGGCAAGAAAACATACCTTTTATGCTGCAACACTTTTAAAAGCGACATCTCTGGGTTTACTTGGTAGAATGTCTCCTTCTCCTCATCTTCAAAGTACAGCTAGAACATGGAGAAGGGTCAAATGAGATTATTAGGATTAAAAATGTATTATCATTTTATCTGATTCACACTACATTTTTATAAAACTGGCCTTTTTGGTAATAAAATATACCTCTCGTCTGACTGCTGTACTCTTGATTAATTGTACTCATCAGAAAACAGTATTCTACATATACTTGTGTCTACATAATATGAAACATAACTAACATAATATAGTGCATAATGTATTCACTTCATCAGAATGTGGCCCTCTATAGTTTGCAAAAAAATACTATTTCTTATACTTAATTATTATACGTTTAGGGACGCAGAATATAATAGTAAAAATTATACAGTATTATTCCTGACATTTCTTGCACATAATTATATTTCATGTGCCTTTTATTCTACTTTATTTGTCATGGAGGGACCAATAATTTAGGAAAAACACACAAACCTGCAAATTTTGTGAGTGGTATTTTCTGTCCTCGTCCCAAGGTGGGAGTTCTTCTCCAAACATGACCGCCAGGTGATCCATGAAACTGAACAAAAATAAAAAAAGAGACAGTCATATCGCAGCTGGGATTCTGATTAAAGAACTCCTGACGTATTTTGACATATAAAGTATCCCACAGAAATACAACAAATCAAGACAAATTTGGGACCAAAAGAAGGAGTGAGGTTACCAGTTGTTTTCGCAGAAAGCAGAGATGAAATCAGTCTGCCGGTGTTCAGGATAGAGGAAGAGAACAGGCCAGTGCAGAGAGCGCTGCTCATCCAGGAACACCTGAGCCCCCGTGACCTCCTGAGAGCTGAGGCCATCCAGGCTCAGCGGTGATAGCGCTGCTGAGGGGCCTTCGTCCTCACTGTCCGAACCGCGCCGACGAGGCTTCGCCGAATGGAGGAGCTTGATGCCTCGATCCTGCGTAAAGCACACAAAAATATATCTGATAATCATTTGAAAAAAGTCAGGCTCAATGAATATAAAATAAGTGTCAGATTTGACAAATTGTTTCAGGTATAAAACAGTGATTTCCACAGGTTTGATGCTTAACTAAGCACGTTGTAGTTTCATTTTCCTCTCAGTTTAAAAAGGAAAAGGATGCTTACCTTTATAGCAGCCAGAAGAGCTTCTTTCTCGCCATGCAGCTTTTTTTCTTTGATCTTGTTCTTTCTGGCATCTCTCTCTGCTGCTCTCTGAGGCACACAAAACAAACAGGGCTTTGGGCTTGAGGGGAACCAAAACCTCCACCTTAAAATCGCTTGAACTCATTAGTGATTGTACCTTGTGTTTATCTGCTGCTGCTCTCAGCTCCTGCAGCTTCTTGTCAGTGGGATGGACCTTGAGTCCCTCATCACACCACTGGACGGCCTCTGCAAAGTTACGCAGCTCTATACAGCTCTGAGCCCCTGCAGAAACACACACAAGATATGTATACAGGATTGTTTTGTCATAATTCTAAGCAGCAATTTTACTTTCTCGTTATCACCATGTACTTATGCTATTGTAATATTTTAGAATTTCTAACCACATTTATTGTGATATTATAGTACAAGGTATGCTTATATTACATACCTCTAATCAAGGCTTTAAGGTGGTCTGGCTTAATCTTTTTTGCAGCTGCAGCATCGTTCAAGGCAGAGCGCATGTTACCTGTGTGATGTAAACCAGAAAAAAATTAGGATGAAATTAAGCAGGAAACATATGCAGATGTTTTTACAGGGGAAATATTATTCTGTGACATAAGCACTTGGCTGCTCTTCAGCTGAGTACAGTACTATATTTTATTTCATATTATATTCCTATATTTTAACTGCTACAATCTTATGTCTTAGATTCTACTTAGATTTTGCATATGTGACTTTCTTTTTTATATGTATTTGTATGAGCATTGTTTAGAGGGAGCCTGAGAACTAAGGAATTCACTGCTAACGACTGCTTCACTGCAATTGTTGTGCATATGACAATAAAGAACTTGAACATATACTTTGTAAACCACTTATTATTTATATGTATAACAAACCATATGTCTGGTGCAAGCAATACATGCATGTCTTAAAAAGCTGCTAATGTATCTGTATGGCTGGCATGTAAATAATAAACCTTACCCAGGTGGAAGTGCGCTGCTGCCCGGTTGGTGAGGAGGACAGTGTTGAGCTCCTGGTCTCCACATTTCTTCTTTAACCCTGCTGTGTAGGACAGTATGGCCTTCTCGTAGTTCTTCTCTTTGAAAAACTCATTGCCTTCATCTTTCAGTGTCTTTGCTTGCTCTGGGGAGGAATGATGGGAAAGGAACAGGAATTATTAACCGATTTTCAAGTCTACAAAAGCTTGTTTCACTGACGACAACTGATGTTTCAAAAGCTTGAGGGACTGGTGGCCCACCTACCTTCTGGGGGTCTATCTTCATCATGGATAATGGCCTGGAGACAAGCTAGTTCTGGGTATGTGTGTGGGTCAATCTCTTCGGGGGCTGTCTTCATGAACATGGGTACTTTATTAAACTCCTGAATGACACAAAACAGAGGATCATTGCGGATGGACAGAAAATGTAACGCTACCTCTATCAAAGTATCTTAGTATATTAGCTTGCTGGCTAACAACAACGACGACATTAAAGTTAACAATGCTCATTTCCGTATGACTTTCTTTTCTAATGTTGGTAACCGATAGCTTCTACATGTTAGCGTTACCTCTTCCCAGTTGTTTTCACTGAAGCCCTTTTTATATCTCTGGGTCTTGAATTTGTCCATGAACTCGTCCATGCCATCGTCGCTGTCATGTTGCGCCTCAGAGGACGCCATTTTTGGATTAAATATGTGTTTGAAGCGCTGTTTTTTTTTAAATAAATTATCTATGAACTATGACATTAGACTACTGCCTCCAGCATCAGCCGTAAAAACGTTAACTTTTTTTCGCCAAGCTTCTTGTTTACACATGTGCATGGGCGGTAAGACGTGTATAAAGATCCGTGTGGAAACATAGTACCGATATTTTAGTTCCGACGTCGCCTGACCAACAATTACTAATATATTTTATTATCAAAAAACTGCCAGAGATTAAATAGGTATAATAAATTTGCTCATGTGCTGTAGAATACTTACGTGCAATTTAAAGGTAATTTGTCGTTACTTGAGTATTTCAATTGGATTTATTTTGTATTGGTAAAATAACGTGATGAAAAAGAGAGTGACATACATAAAAGATAAATAAGATCCGTAGACATATTGGACAGTATTTCCATTTTATGCTTCCTTATAAGGAAATATTGTCATTTTTTCAACACCTAATTCAGATAACAGCTAAATGAACCAGTTACTTTTCATACAAAACATATTACTTTATTAAATATGATCAACATCATATTAAGGTCAATATAACTTTGACCAGCAACAATAAAACCATGCTTTTATGTAACAGTACTTTTTCATACATACAATTATGAATGCTGGACTTTTTAGGTACGATGAGGAGATAATAGACAAATGATAGATAGAAATGGTAAAATAGTCAGTAATTAATTGTACTTTATTTATTTTAATGCTATGCTACTTTATACATTGACTACATTTAAGAGAGAAATGTGATTTTTACTGTGATTTATTTGACAGCTAAAAATTAAGTTTATGTACAAATTAGTTGAAGAAAATATGATGCATTGTTTTAGCTTAAAATGACCCAGTTGTATATAAAGTAGTTAAAACTGACTTTTACCGGCAACGTCACTTTCATCAGAATAAATACATTACGTATAACACTCTTAAATGTACCTAAACTGTACATTAAACTTCTTTATTTTTGACCTTCTACTTCTGTAATTTAACTTGTAATCGAGTATTTACAGTACATTTTGTTGTTGTTGGTACTTTTGCTTAAATATCCATTACTGGAAAAGGTGTTTTGCTTTCCATTTACAGTATAAACCAAATGCCAGCATTGAGTTGTACTATGATGTCAGTTGTACGCTACAGATGCAAATGCATATTGAAACACGACAGCAAATAGTCATTATTTCTGTTCATGTTTTTATTGCATGAAAACATGAAAAAATGAATTGTGTATTACATCATGGTAACCAAATGCTATTTAATATCATAGGGTTCATTATCAAGCTTTTGTTGTTAAAGTAAATGTATGCCTCAGCAACCCTAACTTCAATTAATGTGTAATTCTAGATGCCAAAGCTATGAAATCTGAGCTCCATCATGGGGCCCAGACCAAGAAGCTTAAAGTTATGAAATCTGATATCTCCCCACCCTAACTTCAATTAATGTGTAATGACTGGGAATGAATAAAATGGGTGAAAAAACAACTCTTGAGCATTTGTGGGCGTGGCTAAAGACTTTTATGCCATATTAGTCCTATAAAAGGTTTGCAAAACATGAGATCCAATTAGAATTGAGATATATATATATATCTATATATATATATCTATATATATATATCTATATATATATATATATATATATATATATATATATATATATATATATATATATATATATATATATATATATATAGTCCTCTTTATGGCATAAGACAAACCATATCATACCAGGCTTTTGTTTTCTTTCCCCGTCACCTCACCGATTGCCTCATACACACTTATTACAAAGTACACACACAACCTAAAAAAAAATCCTTTATTACATTCAGAGTTGTTACTCATACAGTTTCCACTCTTCCCAGAAGATCTAACAGTCCATCTTTACTGAGAAACATTGTCTCACCTGTCTGCTGACAGATCACCTCAAATCTGGGGGTTGCCTCCAGAGCTCCCTGTCCTACTACAATAACATACGGGTAGCCTAGTCTTCTGGCATCCTTCAGCCTCTTCCCAATGGTCATCTGTGTACGGTCATCAAGAACAACTTCCCCTCTCAAACAAGGCATGGTCTCTCCCAAAGTGTGAACCAGTTCCTCAGCTAAGACAGCCGCCTCGTCCACCTTGCTGCCCTTCTTCGGTGGTAAAACACACGCCTGGTAAGGCGCGAGGAGGCCTGGCCAGCGGATCCCCTCTTCTGTTGACAACACCTCAATGGCTGCAGCGAGAATACGGGTTACCCCAAGACCATAGCAGCCCATCTCCGCAATACTAGGCTTGTTCTGGGCATTGCTGAAAGTGGCATTGAATATATCAGAGTACTTTTTACCCAGGTAAAAGGTGTGGCCGACCTCTATACCCTTTGACTCCAGCAGTGTGCCAGTTTTGCACTGTGGGCAGTCAGTTCTGTCTGATGACATGGTTTCTACATTAGCAGAGAAGGAGCAGTTCCCACAGACCAGAAGCCGGTCCTCACCGATGTCTGCTGGCAGCTGGAACTCGTGGGAGAGTTTACCGCCGATGTTGCCCGTGTCCGCCTGCACCTGAACGCAACGCAGACCCAGTCGGACGAAGAGCCTGGTGTATGCCTGGCACACAGATTCATAGGTCTCGTAAGCTGCTTCTTCACTCACATCAAATGAGTACATGTCCTTCATGTAGAACTCCCTCCCTCGAAGCAGACCAAACTTCGGCTTTGGTTCATCTCTGAATTTGCGGGTGATCTGTTTTAAAAATAAATAAGTCATGATGTGAAAATTGCAGCTCATTACAACAAATACATTGGTGGCAACAGGATGAATAGCTACCTGATAAAGGAGCAGAGGGAGCTGTCTGTAGGAGAGAGTCGTCTGGTGAGCGACCAGAGTCGTCACTGCCTCTTCATGTGTGGGACCCAAGCAGTAGTCGGTTCCGTGGCGGTCTTTCAATCGGAACAGCTCCTTTCCCATCAAGTCCCAGCGCTCACTGGTTTTCCAGAGATCAGCTGAGCACAAACTGGGCATGTCCAGCTTCTGCCCACCGATCCCCTGCATCTCTTGGTCAATTATTCTCACCTGTTGATTGAAGACAGCAGTTATTACATGTTAAGGACCAAAATGAGAATGTGTATACATTTATACTCAACCTTGCTCCTCCAATAGACTTTGCCAATTATTTGAATAAATCAATCTGCAAAAGAAAAAAGTACTCAGACTTTAATTTTTCTAACCTGTGACAAGGGGCCAAAATTAGACATGGCTATTTTTTATGGGGTCACAAACCAAAAAGGTTGGGAACGTTTGCTCTAGTGTGCAGTCATGGATGACTGTCAGACATATTATGTGACCTATACACCAGAAACTGAATAACCTTATGCATATGGTTTCTTTTTTGAGAATATATACTTGTATGATTTATGAGTCTTTGAATCAGTCTTTTCTTTATATAGCAGGGTCACAGATTCATGTCAGAAAAATAAATTTTCCTTTTTTGTGGAAATCACACAACCAGATAATTTCTTTAACAAAAACTAATCTCACCAGCTTCTCCATGGAGCGGACGGTGGCAGGTAGATAGTAGTAACAACCGGGGTTGGACGGATGGATGAGCCCAGCCTGCTGCATGAGCCTTTGACTCTTACAAGTCATCTCTCCCTGCAGCCGGCTGTCCAGCCCCACATCACGCAGGTTTGAAGGCTGGTAGAGGCGGGACACCAGGAGTGTGGGCTTGATTCGTCTAGAGTTGGTGGAGGCAGGAACAGTGGCATGCTCAGCACAACCTGAATGGTTTCTCCGGGGAAGTACTGAGGTTCTGTGGAGCCGCTGGAAGACTCTCTGCCAGATCAGATTCATTATGGGCTCCATGGTAAATCCAGACCTTTTAGATGAGACAAATCCGTTAGAGCTGAAGCAGTAGTCAATTCACAGAGAATAAATAAGCAATAGGGACATGTTTTTTTTGCATATTTCAATTGCCCTTTTAGATTTACTGATCCAATACACTACAAAAAGGTCAAACAGACCTAAACTATAATAAAGCTATACCAGCTGCTATAAAACACGATCGGTAACGGCCATTTATCGGCTGATGTGGCTCATCAACGATCGGCAATCAGTATTGGCGGCAAAAAAAACCTGGGTCGGGTTGCATCTCTAATAAGCAATATCTTGATTATTGATTAATCGTTTGAGTGATTTTTCCAGTTTGGGTCACAAAACAAGACAATTTGAGGACATCATCTTGGGCTTAGAGTAATTATTGTTATTACATACCATTACACGTCATTTAGCCGACGCTTTTACCCAAAGCGACTTACAGTTGCTATATATTAGGGGTGCAAGATATATTGACTCAATATCGTTATCGCAATATCACGTTGTGCAATATTACATCAAAAGTGTCGCAATAAGTATGCAATATTTAGTTTATTTTGTGGAGCGCTGCGTCCCGTCCGTTGACTGTGTGGCTTAGTTGTGTCTGATTTAGAGCCCGCTTGAAACGCTATAATGATCATCATTTCATTGGCCAGTTACCGTACCACTTGCACGTTAGTACACTTCAGCGCACTAGTCCAGTACGTGACAAACCCTATGGAGCGTACCACGTGTGTGCATATTTCAACAGAGTGACCGTGGAAGTGAAGAAATAGATAGTGACAACAAAAAGGAACGAATCAGAGAAGCGAAAGAAAAGTTGTGTCCTGTTCTCTTTATTTATATTTATTTATTTATTTTATACTGTACAACCAGTAAAACAACGTCCTGTTCTGTAGACATGGTCGTTATTTATTTATTCATGTTGTACCAGTCCAATATGACAGTAAGTTGAAATAAACCTTGTGTTGTAAGAACACTTGTTTAATTTGTTATGAATCTATTTTGATGCGTTTTCCCGTAACTTTTGTAATTTTACATATGTTTAAAAATATTGAAATTAATATCGATATCGCAATATCACATTTTGTCAATATCGTGCAACCCAACTATATATCAGAGGTCGCACGCCTAACTAGGGGTTAAGTGTCTTGCTCAGGGACACATTGGTTAATGTATCACAGTGGGAATTGAACCCAGCACCCCCAAACCTAAGGAATGTGTCATATCCACTGCACCATCACCACCCATATTGTAATGAGCATTTACTCTATTTTCTGACATTTTATAAAATAATACAAGTATAAACCAATCAAACAAAAAAGAAATCAACAGATTAGTCAATAATGAAAATAATGGTTAGTTGCAGCCCTAAAATCAGCAGTGAAAATGTAACTAAGTGTAATTGCTCGAGCATTATACTTAAATACAATTCCGAGGTACTTGCACTAAAGTTAAAGTTCATGCTACTTTATACATCTATTCCACTACATTTTAGAGGTAAATATATACTTTTTACTCCACTACATTTGTCTGACAGATTTAGGCTAGTTCTCAGTTACTTTGCAGGTTCAGATTAATAATACAAGGATAAAAATACGACTTTATTGATCCCTTGGTGAAATTCACAACCTACTCAGCAGCATGTATAGTAAGAAACAAGTAGTACATTTGCAACATTGAAGTAATGTACATATTAATGCATTCACAATTTTAATTCAATAATACAATATTATTCTGAAATGTGACATTCATTTTGTACTTAAAGTATATGTGATGTTGACACTTTTGTACTTTGAAGTAAAATTCGAAAAGCAGCACTTTTACTTGTAATAGAGTATTTCTATAGTGTGGTATTGCTGCTTTTACTCAAGTAAAAGATCCGAGTAGAAATACACATACACATCTAAGTGAAGTTATAGGAAAATAAATGATAGTCGCTGAATGCAGGTAGTAAACAGGAGTGGTCAAGGTCGTCAACAGTAATTTCCTTACAGATATATATATATATATATATTTAGTCTTTGGAAATAAGCTACAGATGTAAAACATAAATGCAGATGATTGGTTTAAAGTTTAGATGCCAGTGCCACTGGCAGCTTTCCAGAGTGTCCACAGCAGCGACAGATCCATGTTATCAAATGCTGCCCTGATGGACAGTTTAGCAGTGTAGTTGACGTTAGCTTGTTACGGTTAGCTTCCTCAGTTAGCACATAACGAAAAAGCCACATACACAGAACAATAAACACGACTCACCTTGGGACCGCAACTACTGTCAGATTCTTCTGAAGAGATTATCTCAGTAAATGAGCAAATAGTGGCATTTCTATAAAGTTGCCAGATTGCAAAACATTGAAGGTCTCTGCCTGCACCATGCTGTCTTCCTCAGCTGAGCTACATGCCGGGAGGCTCTTTGCCCCGATGTTACACCGCCACCTGCAGGTCTGGAGGAGTAACGGCGTTTCGAGACAGACAGACAGACAGATAGACAGATAGATAGATAGATAGATAGATAGATAGACAGACAGACAGACAGACAGATAGATAGATAGATAGATAGATAGATAGATAGATAGATAGATAGATAGATAGATAGATAGATAGATAGAAGTTGCATGGGGAAAGGACGAAGGTTGAATGGTCTGCAAACTCATTTAATAAGCCATTTGGTGGTAGCATTACTTCACTTCCTCACAGAGTCATGCTGCATTTCAATACCAGGTACAAGACAAATTTCTTCAAAATAATTTTGTTTATATAACCACATTGCATAGTTACATTAGTTACGTGCTTGTGAACAAAAAAATAAAACAGCCCAATATTTTCAGCTGTGATCTGAATGAGAAGCATACTAAAGTGCTGACTTTTGTTCATGTGACTGTGACTTTGACTCTGACCTCATAAATTACTTCATTTTATGAATTGTTTTTCTTGATTGCTTCTATCTGTTTGGCAAACTCACAGAAAACACTGTAATTACTTTTGGCTTTAAATTCCTGGAATGTCAGTGTGAGCAAGTCCACACAGCTATCCACAAAAGAATATGAAAATTAAAACACATTCATTAAAAAAAAAATTATATATATACCTGCAATTTCCCCTTGCTTTTCTGCGAACATTTCTCTCTTTCAGCTCAGTCTGAACAGTAAGTGTCCAAGATGACATATCTATTTTCCACATAAACATAATAACATTCATTCTGATAAAAAAGCGTAAATTAAATTCAGTGCAAAACATAAAAAACAAATATGAGTATATATAAAATTGGTTCATCTTTTCTGTAAAGCCTTAAAAAGTTAATTTTGTTACAACAAAACACAACAAATGGCAATAGCCACTAATCAGCACAGAGTAAAATACACTGTTTTGGCTCAATTGACGAGTTTTTATTGGATGTATGTACTATACTATCACAGGCTATCTTTGCCCTTTGTTGACATTATACTGTACTGCAGTCTGTGTTAGTGCACTTTTACTGGCTTTATAGCATTTTATGTCAGCAATTTGAAACCATTATTCCTTCAGTCAAGTCAATGACACACAAAAACCTGATGGTCAGCTCACACGGCAAACAGAGTGTCTCTCTCTGGCTCTTCTCTTCCAGGTGGACATTGACACTGACACATACACACACACACACACACACACACACACACACACACACACACACACACACGTATTCTCGAGCCAATTAGGTTTGTGCCTGTTTCATCCATTTATCTAGAGGCTCTTGTCGTGAGATTGATTCTCAGATAAATGGCCGACTGAATGTCTCCTTGAGATATGAACAATCCCACTAAGACAGATCTTATCTGCAAACATCACATTTGCCAGTTTGGTTTTAAAGTAAATATTGACTTCTTGAATCTTACAAAGACATACATGGCACTTTAAATATATTGTATCATACATTAGCAAGGGTGTATATTTGGTTACAGAAATGAGGGGGGCACAATTAAGTCAGTTTTTCAACCAAAGTTTTAAATGAATCAAGCAAATAATATATTGTGGTGAAATTGGTAATCAGGCTTCATACTAATGATGGTATCTGGATAAAAGAAATGCTGCATTAACCCTTCTTATTTTAAGTTTCCTTGATAGATCATTTACCATACTTTATGATAAACAATGTTGTATTTGCATCTTTACCGCAAGGAAAACTGCCCTTTACTGTCTTTGACTTATGTTCTAGCATATTTAGGAAAGTATAAACAGTATATAAAAACTCAAGATTAAATGTTTTTCTCTCAGGCTGAGTTTTAATCAGTTCCTCCCTTCTTAAATCTGGATTATGACAGTTGGACATCCCCATTCCCTCCTTTTATAGCAGACTTCAATTCAACTGTATTGTCATTCAAATTGTGTACAATGAAACGTAGTCTTCTGTGACATTTATCTTCACGTTTCAGTTTAAATTCTCAGTCATGACATTATGGCTGAATACTGAAAACATGTCGGAGTTTTGCAATTTGATCAAAGCTCCCACAATGGAGAGAACCGTTTTTTTTTTCTTCACTGCAGCTGCTGCTCAGTTTGCTATAGAGCCAAACTTCTGTCACAACTCTGTTAAAAGTGCATAATCAAGGTTCTTGTTTGAATTCAGATGAAATACAGAGTTGGCTCAACGCACAGAATCAGCGAACAAAGTCAGTTAGACATTATGTTGAGGGATAAACAGAAGCCCTTGTTTTTAGTTTGTCAGTCCAAATGGCAGATAATGTCACTCAACCTGATCATTTGACATCATTTAGGGTCATTTAAGGTCATCGTCTACACCTATCCTTTGAGTCAGTAATCAGTACAGTTGGACAAAACTGTGTTCATTATGACAAAAGAAGTTGTAGCTCTGATGATTAATGCACATCAGCTCCAGACACATGAAGACGATGATGCAACAGAAACACTGTTATATCTCTATTAAAATCATTACTTAGATTATATATATACAGCAGTGAAAATATTACAGACAAAATACCGCAGACTTAAACATAAAAAACTGCTGAGATAGCGTAAGGAAAACCAGGAGCCAGAGCAGAATCATAAAGGTCGAAAACATGTTAGGGAGCCAGAATAGTCGGGTTAAATGAATAAACCGGTGTCTGCTGATACTGCATGATAACCTTACCTGAAAAGAATGAGATCATGAACATGTCTGTTTTAGACAAAACAAATCCCAACTCAAGGTCCACTTACTGGCTATTTGCAGAGCTTTCAAACATATATGCTCAGGTACCATGTTGGCCGTGGAGCTCAGCAGATGTTATTGTGTGTGATTTGTTTTCGTAGCACCTTTAGGAGTTCAGCTAACAAAAAATTAAAACATTTGTCAGAAGTCATGCATTTTGAACGTTTATCTTGTTTTTATGTGGTTACTGTACATACAGTATTAGTGGAACATGATGTTCACCGGCCCTCAGTCAATTATTACTGATTGAGATAAAATAGCCCCGTTGATGCAGAATCTCTTTAACATACAAGCATCCAGGCTTTAACCTGGAAAAATTGTAGCAAATTGTAGTTTGGGTCCAGTTCAAAAATAAGGAAATAAGAAAATATTTACTACTTTAAACGTCACTTTATCAGGAAATTATTGTAAGTTCTTAGTGAGGTTTGGTTGACCTCCATCAATCTGCTAAACTTGTTAATCAAGTTTTCCTTTTTTATCATTACGAAAAAGGAAAGACAACAACTAAAAGACTTGTAATAACTTCTGATCTATGAAATAGACAAATTGTTGTTTTTTTGGGTTTTTTTTTTTTAAAAATTTGGTCGATTCTATTTTTATATTGTTGTTTTATTCTACCACACAGCACGTCCAACTAAACATAATATAACTTCATTGACATCCTAAGTGGGACCTCCACCGTTAATGATCGAACTGAAATGTCATGCTGAGTATCACATTGCACCATCAGCAGCAACGTAATGACCTGCATGATGGGACTGTCAACATTGACTTTTTTCCTCTCGTATGACCCAAACTGCTCATAAAGACAAGCACAACCGGGCCAATAAAGCGTTGTAAACAGATGAAACATCTGTTTGGGAATCACTTTGCATCACTCAATTAGCCATGCGGTGTGGTGAAGGTCGGTGCAATCACATAATGACCAAGGAGGCTGCACTCATCTAATGTGATTGTCAGTTTAGGGTTGTAAAAGGCTGATGGTCGTAACTCTCTCTTAGACGGCTAAAGATGGTGATAGTGGAGATGACCGGAAACATAGGACTGTGTGTGTGTGTGTGTGTGTGTGTGTGTGTGTGGGTGTGTGTGTGTGTGTGTGTGTGTGTGTGTGTGTGTGTGTGTGTGCGCGTGTGTGTGCGTGTGTGTGTGTGTGTGTGTGTGTGTGTGTGTGTGTGTGTGTGTGTGTGTGTGTGTGAGTGAGTGATTGGGATGGGCTAAAGGGAGGAAGTGGAGAGATACTCTGCATTGATGAACTGAAAGTCAGATGGTATATAACACATGGAGATGCAGGCATTGGGTCAAGAAAGAAGACTTAAAGACAGCCGGCAAGATAACAGATAACCAACAGAAAACAGAACAGAGCAGCTGAGGAAGTTTCAGGAACAAACCAGACCAAGAAAGACATAAATCTCCTTCAGGTATCCAGCATGCGTGCTCTGGTGGTTTTGCCTCTGCTTTTGTGTGCAGTGGTGTGCGTGGTCCAGGTGAGAGCAGAGGTGAAGGCAGTGAAGCTATGCGGTCGAGAGTTCCTGAGGGCCGTCGTTTACACCTGCGGGGGCTCCCGTTGGAGGAGAGTCCTCAGTGAGTCAGACATGGACGGTGAGATGACTTCTCTTTTTATTCTCTAATCTCTACATCTCTAATCTAACATTTCAACACAGTTCAACAAAGTTTACTTTTTGCCTTGGTGCAGGATTTCTTCTGTTTCTGCCTAGATTTATCCTTAAAGGATATGTTCACAATTGTTCAAGTCTGCCTTACAACAACAGACAAGTGGCTGCATAAACACTGAACCAGGTATTGCTGGCTGTAATTATTCCTTCTGTTCATTCCGGCCATTCAGAGATCCGTTTTCAATGTATATGATGGGGACAAAATCTGCAGTCCTCCCTCCATGAAAATTATTATTTTTCATTGTAAAGTTTATGTGAAGCTAATATGAAGGCTCAGCTGTCAGAGTTAAATGGATATCTTCCAAAGTTACAACCTTTTTGGTACAAAAAATACCTATTTTTGTTACTATCCCTCCACTGCATCTCCACAGGGAAACACAAATAGGCAATTCCCCACTAAAAAGGCTGTCACTTTGGAAGATATCCACTTGATTTAACTAACTTAAACTGATGAAGTCTCATATTAACTTTAGAAAAAACTTTAGAATTAATTTTTGCACAAAATGAGTACTTTGGATTTGGTTCCCCATCACTTAGATTGGAAGTGATCTTTTTATGGTCAGTATGAACAGGATGAATAATTACAGCATGAAAACGTCTTTAATGTTCATATGTGCGTATTGTTTAGAGACAGATTTGAAAAATTGTGAACCTAAATTTTAAATGTTTGTGGTAAATACACCACAGGGCTACCTACAATAGACAGGTGGGCTTATACAAATTTGTACTATTTACTTAATGCTATTTATTTTAAAGTTTATCTTAATCTCAATGAGACAATTTTTGTTTCTCTTTAAGTAGCTTTAGGGTTGTAAAAATCATCATACTCCACACTGTCTAAGCTTTTTAACATTCTGTATCAGCTTATTTCAGCTCTTCAGTGAAGCTCTATTGGGAAATGTCTCCCCAAATTCAGCCTGACATGTTTATGGTATTTTCATAAACTTTCTCTTGACTTGAATTTAAAAATAAAGTTGGTTGGTTACCAACTCCTGGGCTGCTACTTGTTAAGGGTTTAACTACTGTCTGGTATGAATCCTGCAGTTTGCATCCAACTTTTGTGGAAATGTAATCATTTAGTTTTAAGTTTTCTGCAAAAGGTGACCTCTAGAAGCTCTCATCCTCATTCTTGTTTTACTTTTTAACAATATCTCTCAAAGCATTTATGTGTTTTAATGTTACTTTCACTGACTCAGGCATCAACATTTTAACCCACTTAACTGCTGACTGCAAACTTGTAATGTACGACATTATCCCTCAGACTTAAACATAAAAGTTATATTTCTATAAGCCAGTAATTTGAAGCTTTCCAGTGCTGTAATTCTTGCTACATGTACTGTGTATTGCATACTAATTTAGCGGCTGTAGTTCAGTGGGTGTGAGCAGGCAGACAGGTGCCAGACACATTGTCTGCTATTTTACCTTATTATGCTTGAGGATCCCACATATCATCATTAAATGCTGCTGTAGTCTGTTCTCTGGGCAGCAGCCTCTCTCTCTCTCTTACTGTCTGTCACACACACAAACAAACCCAGTTAGCCTATCGGTCATGCTGATTAGAAAGAGTAAAGTGACACTGGAGAAGACAAATAGCACTGAGTTTAATCTGTGCAGTCATTTAGAGTTTCCTCATTTAATGGGAACATAGAGCTCAATTACACAAGACTGATCTGAAAACAGTCATCCATTATTATTGTTTGAAACAACTGTGAAAAACTTGGACACTGACATTTGCAGAGATGAGTGTGAACCCTGTTGTTGGACTGAATTAGAGCAAGTGTTTCTTAAACATTTGTTGCATTTTGTTGTTCCAGGTTTGCCCACAGGGGAGCAGGGCAGTTTGGAGAGCCTGAGCAGCAGCAGCCCGGGCTCCGAGTTGACCAAACGGGATATGAATAACATACTGACCACCGTGTGCTGCCAGGTGGGTTGCAGGAAGAGCGACCTCACCTTCCTCTGCTGAGGACAACCTCCCCTCTTCTTCTTCCTTTCTCCAAAATGACTCTGCTATCTCCCGTCTCGCCTTAGTAGAAAGCAAATCTCAATCAAAATACTGATGTTTTAAAACAATACCATCACTGTATTGTATGTACAACAAGGCTCATATCCACACTTTAAGTGATTGCTTTTAATATTTTTTTTTAGAGTTATTACTTTACCTTGTAAGGTTTGTAGATGTGAATGTGGACCACGTTTGTAAACATGTTTCTGAATCCGAGTTGGAACCATAAGAATAGATTTTATTATAATAAACTTATGGACAGATATCAGTATCTCAGCCCTGGTTTGTGTCCTGTATGTAGCCATGGATCCACAGGGTTGCAAGTGTGTCCATCTCTGCTTTGATGTATGTATAGGAAACTTGAGCTGTATTCTATAATTTCACTATTTTTGTCAAATAAATATTCTTGCACGGGAGTTACATTCTGTGAGGTGTGACATCTTTTTTAAATTGCAGTCCTCGTCACTGAGCAATACTCCAGTAAACCTAGAGTCAATAGGATCATCATAACATACATATGTGACAGAACAGTGGTGCTTTGAGCTAAATGCTCTCAATGGCAATGCTACCTTTCTGATGTTTACCATCATAGTTTGGTGTGTTAGCAACTAGCACTACACACAACAAATGTGATGTGATTGTCATTCGTTTTGCAGGTATTTGGTCAAAAACCAAAGCTTTGGACAATTTATAACTTATCCCAAGTAGAACATTGATGTGTGTACCAAATTATACGGGACTCTATCCAACGGTTGTCAACAAAATAATAAATGTGAACACGTTCCACCAGAGATGCTGTGAGACATCACCCAGTATCCATGAATGTCTGTACAACATTTTGTGCTAATTTTGTTAGCGAGTTATATTTTACTGAATAAGTGACAAATTTGCTAGATGAAAATTCATGGGATCACTAAAGTCACCGAGAATCATCCTCTGCGGACCATGACATGTCCAACTTTCAAGGCAATCCGGCTAGTAGTTGAGATATTTCAGTCTGGACCAAAGTGACGGCCCAATGACAGTCCAACTTCTCGCTGTGCTGCTAGTGTGTCTTAGAAAAGCCACAGAAATATACAGGAAACTACTATTTTGTATGTATTCATGAGAAAGACTAAATTATAAAGAGAAAACTGCAAACACAGACATCCAGTTATAACTTTTATTGGTTTTGGAAAGAAGCAAACTAAGTTTTTCAGTTCATCTTAGCATTGTTATGTACTGTACAAACAGCTTGCACATGTGTTTGAGGTTAACGGTACAGAACCAAAAAGCATTCTGGCTTATAGCACACATAAACACACTCCCTGCTCTCTTCTTAACATTAATACAGGTAACTGACAGCACAACACGTCATTTCAGTACTATCTATCATCATGAATGCCCCACCTGTTACTGCATGCTCGGCATGCAATAATGAATTACTGCAGGACAAATTCACCACAGAGATGAATATCTGTAAAAGTTTTGTTCCATTTTTTTAACTGATGCAAAGAATTATCTGACAACTAACAGACTGAGTTTAGTACTGCAACATGACTTTCAAGCTGAAAGACGTAGGCTGTCGTGTAGTGGTAATTTAAAACCGATGCCTGATGGGGGATGTGTGTGGTGGGCCTCTGTAGATAATGCTGTAGTGACTGTTGCACTGATAGCTTCAAGATTCACCCAGAAGGTTACAGCTTCCTCTCAGGCATGTGGATCCATCCAGTCAACTAGATGAAGGACTGACATGACTGAAAGAAAATGTTACTAAACTAATGTGGGCGCTAAATGGCACCAATCATCATCACCTTGCACTGATAAATTAAATGCAACCTCAGAACCTCAGACAATTCCACAATGCTCTTTTAGACCGAATCGGCACATAAATAAAATGACTTTTATCTTAACTGCACAGCTAAAATCTGATCTTTTTATTAGCCAAATAACTACATCAAAACTACAGTAAGTCCGATCGAAAGTACTCCATCATTTATTAGGAGTATTGACATGTTGCTAATAGTCCTCTTGACGTACATTTAGTCAAAGATGCTTCTACGACAGCTCTGAAAGGACCATGATTGGTTTCATTTAGCAGAATGCCGACATACAGTACAGTACAGTACAGCGATCTTCGGCTACACTTCACACACACTTTTTTGTTCTTTGTGTTGAGTGTCAGAGCATTCAGGAAGTTCAACATCATCAGCAGTGTTTATTACACATTAAACAATATAATATTTTTTCATTTTTATCCATTTTAAAAATATTCAGTTTATTCTCCTTAACAGAGGACTGACTGTCCGGGGTACACGCACAAAAAATAAAAAAAATAAATTAAAAAAAAGAAGCATTTTGGTCAGCTTAACCTCAATCTACAACCTCATTCAACTTGACATCTCACAGAGACCATTACGATTATGCAAAATAAAGCCATGGATACAAGCGCTGGTTGGATGATCAGGGGTGTACTCATGATATAATCAGTTCAGGTACCACTGAGGTGAATGGAAACAGGTCAGAAAACAGATCAGACATGTTAGGCTAGATGTGGGAACTGAGAATGTTGGATTAATACAAGTGTTTTCTGATGAGGTTTAAGTAATAATAATAAAAACAAGCTGGTCCTAGTAAACTAATCTTGTTCCAGTAGTGGTACCACAGTCACCAAACATCGTCACTGCTGTTGAGGAAAATGAATTGCTTTTGTTCTCATTGTCTTAACCTTATTAAAAGGAAAAGTTCAACAACTTTGGGAAATATGCTGACTCACTTTCTTGCAGAGAATGTTAAATGTTAAGAGGGAGACACGACACGTTTATCTTAGCTTAGCATAAAGACTGGACTTAGGCACAGTGATGCTTTGAGCTAAATGCTAACCCTCTCACAATTACAATGCTAATGCTGACATTTAGCAAGTATATTTAACAAGTTCACCATCTTAGTCTGGTAAGGAATCTCCAAAGTTATTCCAATTCATCCTGAGGGGGACATGTTTGTACCAAATTGTATAGCAATCTGTTCAGTTTTAGCCCATTTCATTCCAAACCACAAGCATCAACCTGCTATAGAGATCACAAGTCAGTAGGATTCATCATCTGAGGACTATGAATGTAAAATTGAATGGCAATCAATCTAAAAGTTGAGATATTTCAGTCTGGACCAAACAACAACTGACTGACATTGCCTTCCATACACGGCATATATCTCTGTAAAAAACAGATTAGCTGCTTCCAGTCTTTATGCTAAGCTAACCGTGTCCTGGCTCCAGCCTTATGTTGAACAGACAGATATATGAGTGGTACAGGTCATCTTGTCTAACTCTCGAAAAAAGAAAACAAATATTTCCCAAAATGTCAAACTAACTCTTTAAACTGTGGACCTTGCCCATGGTATAACTAACTCTACATAACACTGCTTTCACAAAGCATAACACAGCATCCAGGAAGATATTTATCTTTTTCTTTAAATTACCCCCCACCCTCATATATAGTTCAAATCTTCTGTTGCACTCGAGTTAAAAAATTATATCTGAAATAAATTCAAAAATTATACCTTATACTGTACACAGTTTACCCAACTACACAGATAACAAAAGAGAGAGTTCAAATATGTGTACTTTTCAGGGTTCTGAGTTGTGTGATACCATTCAAATTCTATTTGTATACAGAATCACATGTTTTATACAACAAATCATCGTCATCAATAAATAAAAATAGAATGCTGTCATGTACTCTGGAGTCTATCACTGCTGTCCTGGGAACAACATAAAGGCTATCTGACAATACGAGGAAAACACCAAACGCCCTTTAAGATATATATTATCAATTTAAAATGACACTTTGTACACATCGTTTGTTCTGACGGGAAAACAGATTTTTCTTATTTTGCAACCAGTAAATGATTTATCATTGCAGCTGCCTAACTAGCTAAAAACTCTCCACGTCTGTGTATTCCAGAGAAATAAAATTAACAGTTTGATTGACTGATCAGTGCATTTGTATTAAAAAAAGGATGTGATCCAAAGTCATTTGACCCTGTAGTACCAGTAGGTGATGCATGAACATTTTTGTAGTTACCTGATTCTGTGTTTCAATCACTGACCATAAACCTCTTTAATTTCACCTCTTGTGACAACATGTGTCAAAATGCATCAGTAAATGCATTTACTTGCTGGCAAAAAGACACGCAAATGGCTGCCATCAGTGCAAGAGCTCTCTCAGGCTTCGAGCTCAGACTCTATTAAAAGATCTGATTTTGAAGGTGTATGATTATCGTATTGTCCTGGGCCCTGCTTTAACTCAAACCAGTCTATCTTTGGGGCGTTAAGACTTTGTGTCAGAGGCTGAGGTGTGTCTGACTGCAGAGATCTTATTGAAGGGTATTTTTTACAGCCAAATCTTTCTGGACTCTCGACAACAAACAGCTTGTCACCCAGAGTTAAAATCTGGCCCAAACTCTTTTTGTCAATGTCTGTCTGTCAGGCAGCTGCAGTGAAACTTTAAAACAACACCACCACACATTGACCAGAGGACGATGGAGACAGAGGCACAGACTTCAGAGGGAGGAAGAACCCAGGTGTCAAACTGCAGCAATACAGATGTTATGAAATGAATACAAATACGATAGTTACATGACCTTAAACAGTTTCCACGATGCTATTTGCAAGTAATACAATACTGCTGGGTAGGCTGCGGACCTGTCGTTTGGGTTCAGAAAAGGTTAATGGAAAGTCTGTCGTCTGGTGTTGGTTTGTCCCCTGTCCTCGATGCCAACCTCTGTCCACTGCGATTGTTCTGTTCAACAGTGCTGTTGTCAGTAGCATGGGTTAGTTGTCGGCCAGGTATTTTCCTGAAACGCAGCGACGAAATGTTTAGGTTTTATGTTTGTTATGTTATGTCATTTATAGATCTTTTATAGATCTACTGTTAACTTCAGAGACAGTTACTACAGTAAGCTGCATGATTACATAATAATAGACATAATGACAATAAACCTAATGCATAAAAACGATAAATTAACATACACACATACTGTAGAAAAATAAAAATACTTTTTGCAAGGATGAAATAAGAAAAACCTTTTTTTGGCTGCACTAAAATCAATTTTATGTGTTATTAATGTTCATTAGTAATCTGCAGTAAATAAAGTTTAGTACTAAAGGAATCTGTAATTTCATACATCTGTTGACTGATTTCCAATTACCGGTACATAGATCACCACTTAGAACAATCAAAAGACTTACTTCCAAAAGACAAAATTAATAGGTATTTTCTACTTGTATATTATACCTCAAATTAGCAATATAATAGAGAATAATACACAGACTTTTAAATATTAAGAAATATAAATGAAAACATTTAAAAAAAAAAAAAAAAAAAAAAGTTTTCTAAAAATCTGACTAATATTCCTTATACTCATATTGATATTTGACATCAAAAAATGATGATAATCATTACTTTTTAAATGATAAATAAGTGACTGTACTTGACATGGGAAACTCAAAAAATGTAAAACATCAGTGTAGGTTTAGAAAGGTTCGATCTACCGGATGAGCTGGAAGAGCGATCATTTGACACTAGTGACAGTGATAAATAATGTTTGGTTTGGAAAATCCCTCTATGTGTTGTTACTAAAAGGCTAAACTGACCTGCGGCAAACCTCTTCTTGATGAGAGAGAAGCGGTATCCTGGCCCAGCCAGCTCAATGTCACAGCCCGACAGGGTGCTGCCCTCACTGGTGAACTGCACCGCCAGCGGAGCCGGTTTACTGGGACCTTCTGTTAGCTGAAAGCGTGCTAACAATGAGCCCACACCTGCGGAAAGAGGGCGACTTTAGAAAGACGTCTGTCAGCCCCGAGGAATGATTCAGGGGTGAAGGGAAAATAATTTAATTCACAACATCTCATAGACAGTGATGTGCACCAGGAAATCAAGTTAAAAAAGAAGTGAAAATAGCTTCTGACTATGACTCTGACAAAATGAAAGATGCTGGAAGCAGCTCTCGACGACTTTGCTATATATAACTTTGCAGGAACAGGCTTTTCTATCAAATCCTGCTCACCGTCAAAGTATTTGCTGGACACAGATTTCAAGGAAACACTGACTGAGATTCATTTGAAAGGAAAATGACATATTATATAAGTCATCTATGTTCAAAAGAAGCTGGACTAAACTGATCATGTTTGAGCCTGGTTATGTTTTCTATCTTATATATAACTACATAATCTAGTTTACTGTCCTTCTCTTGGAGACCAGCCTTTCTGCTTTGCAACATATGAAACAGGCAACAGACAATTTAGAGTACATCAGATGACGTCGGATTGTCAAGTCAGATGCACAAATCAAACTAAGCTTTCTCAGTTGAAAATATGTGTAATATTCCACTGTAGCTTTTACATAAGGCACTAATTTCCAGAGGAGCTCTGGAAACATACCACACACACGGTCACATGTACTATACCTTTACAGCTTTACATACACTATACTATGCTTGTCTCTTGTTTTTGTGCTATGCCAATAAAAGTAAATGTGTACATAAACCTTTAACCAGGGCTAACTGGTAATAGATTCAATCTCTTCTAGGCCGATACAATCAGAATATAAAACAAGACTCATCAATCGCCACAAGGCTATTTTCTAAAGAATATCAATATTACTAAACGGTATACTGTATCATTACTTTTATCATTCTGTACATACCTCCATTTTCAGACTTCTGTGAGATATCAGGAATCTTCCAAAGGATTCTTTGCTGCTCCGCATTCCTGTCAAGATTACAAGAGGACAGAAAACCACATAGATGAAGCTTCTGAAGATGAAATGGCCAACTAAAAGTCAAAGTCAAACGTTTCTGTAAAGTTTAGACCGTACCACGCAGCAGGAGGTAAGACAGCCTGTAGTTTTGAAACCCCTCCATCGACAGGGACGAGGAACTGGACGTTGTTGAGGGCCATCGGCGTCGTTATGGCCTCCCCGTTGTATTTGTAGTCTATTCTCAGGTCAGTGCTGGTGGGCTCGCATCTCCAGCTCACCGCTAGATTCAGAGGAATCGACTGGAGCCCCTCCGTCGATACCTGCACACAGATAGAAAATATGCAGACACTACTTATAATAATCGCAGTGCCAAAGCATTTTGTCTTACGTTTAGGGATTCCAACATAATGTCATGTTGCCCCTACAGTTCATATAATCACCCCAAAAAAAACATGTTTAATGGGTAATAGTTGATAAGGGGTTGTTATAACTTCAGTGGCATATTTGCCTATACATCTCGTCAAAGCTGCTGTGTACAGTATCTCTTAGCTTAGTGACTCCCCAGGGGTGCGAGCTCACCTGATACTTGAGCATGTCCACATTGTAGTATGTTGCCTGTGGCTTCTGCTCTGCCACCTTCTTTAAATGGGATATCAGGTTTGGCATGTTTACCCAGAAGTCCTTGGCATCAGCCTTGGCTTGTGTGGTGGTGTCGCTGGTGGGGAAGAATGTAGAAAAGCATGATCAAAATACATTTCATATGATCCTGGTGGTGATTTGTCTAACGTCTCAGTTTTAAAGGAATGTTTGACCAGACAAATAAACTTATTGTGGCAATAATGACTTTGGAAATTTGAGTCCACATGCTGAATTTGACAAGCTTTGGTTAGCCTTTTAATTCTCACAATGAGCCACAAGAGGTCGTGCTTGACACAAATTTTACAACAACTATGCAACAGCAATAAGTATTCCGCTGTAAGGCAAAACACTTTTAGTGCTTTTAGGTTAGCTTATTAACATTTTAATCCCAGGTAAGTGTTTTTGTATTTTTCAAACCTGAATAATAATTAAAAAAAAAAAACAAAGACAATAAAAAAAAAAAAGCCAACCTCTGTTCAGTGATGACCTCATGATGACTCAACATGCAGTCAGCTGCATTAGTGTCTGAGATGATCTAAAGTTTACTCATCCTCACTAACAACCAAACTCCTCCATATGGGACCATGAATGTTTTATGAGCCATTCCTCAGATAATTTTACTAGTTTAAGTCCTTATGTCAAATACAAAAATATGTGCATAACCCCATCTAAAGTTTTGTTAGTTTTTAGTTAAAACATACTGTATACGTTTAAAGTTTCACTTAGTTTTTAGGACACTTCATGACCCTCTCTTTTAAAAGTGTTTGTTTACTTCATGCTGTTGTATATTTTAGACAATTTCTATATAAAACACATTGCATTTCCCCGTATGAATGTGCTGTATAAATCAATGATTATTATAAAAAATCACAATCAATTGGAAACAAACATAATTGTTCAAAGAGCTTGCATTTACTAATATTTATTTAATATATAAATACACAAAGTGATTGATTTGATTACATGATACAACATGCTCTTTAAGCTTTTATCTCACATGCTCTTTAAGTGAAATTAATATTAATACAAATTATAATGCACAGTGAGTATTTGATTTGGTTTTAATGAAGTTTAGTTAAATTATGGTGAAAAACGGTGTGTTTGTTATTTGTTGCTGAGAGTGAGGTGATGCGTAACAGCTGTGTCATTACCAGCAGAGGAGCTGGGGGTTAGGCAGCACATGCTCCAGACGGCTGTAGTTGGTTATGCTGAAGGTTAGCACGGCGGGGGACGAGTTATTGGCAAAGTGCCGCGTGATTCCCGCCGGAAACGACAAAACCATCTCACCTATGATCTTCACAACACACCTGAGAGGAAGAGGAAGACAAGGAGTGGGTTAGAGAGAGAGAGAGACACACACACACACACACACACACACACACACACACACACACACACAGAAACTGTACATATACAGTACACATTTCTGTTGATTTCTCCGTTTTTCTTCTTTGTGTTTTCTTTCTTGAAAAAGCTTTGAACCCCAATTTGTTTCTCATACTGTAATTTCTCAATACAACTTGTGCTTATGAGCCTGCATTGCAGCCTTTATGTATTTAACACTTTGTAGAGCATGATTCACACATCATGCCAGTGGTGGAGGAAGTACTGAATCTCAGTACTTAAGTAAAAGTACAAATAACCAGAGATATATTTACTTTACTTCTCCGGGAACCATCACCTTATCGTGGTGGAGAGGTTTGTGTGTCCCTATGAACCTGAGGGCTGTGTTGTCTGGAGCTTTGTGCTCCTGGTAGGGTCTCCCAAGGCAAAGTGGTCTCAGGTGAGGGGCCAGACAAAGAATGGTTCAAAAACCCTATGAAAAAACGAGGTAGAGATGATGTGACCCTGCCCGGAGGAAGCCCGGGGCCCCCGTCTGGAGCCAGGCCCAGATGGAGGGCCCGTCAGCGAGCGCCTGGTGGCCAGGTTTGCCACGGAGCCCGGCCGGGCACAGCCCGAAAAAGCTACGTGGCACCTCTCTCTCCAACCCATGGGCCCACCACCTGTGGGAGGAACCGCTGGGGTCGGGTGCGCTGCCACATGGGTGGCAGTGAAGGTCAGGGGCCTCGACGGACCAGACCCGGGCAGCAGACGCTGGCTCTGGGGACGTGGAACGTCACCTCTCTGTGGGGGAAGGAACCGGAACTTGTGCGGGAGGTGGAGCGCTACCAGTTGGATCTGGTGGGGCTTACCTCTACGCACAGTCTCGGTTCTGGAACCATACTCCTGGATAGGGGTTGGACTCTTTTCTTCTCCGGAGTTGCCCAGGGTGTGAGGCGCCGGGCGGGTGTGGGGATACTCACAAGCCCCCGGCTGAGCGCTGCTACGTTGGAGTTTACCCCGGTGGACGAGAGGGTCGCCTCCCTACGCCTGCGGGTTGTGGGGGGGAAAACTCTGACTGTTGTTTGTGCGTATGCACCAAACAAGAGCTCGGAGTATTCGGCCTTCTTGGAGACCTTGAATGGAGTCCTGTATGGGGCTCCAGTAGGGGACTCCATAGTTCTGCTGGGGGACTTCAACGCGCACGTGGGCAATGATGGAGACACATGGAGAGGCGTGATTGGGAGGAACGGCCTCCCTGATCTAAACCAGAGTGGTTGTTTGTTGTTGGACTTCTGTGCTAGTCATGGATTGTCTATAACGAACACCATGTTCGAACATAGGGATGCTCATAAGTGTACTTGGTACCAGAGCACCCTAGGCCAAAGGTCAATGATCGATTTTATAATCGTTTCATCTGATCTGAGGCCGTATGTTTTGGACACTCGGGTGAAGAGAGGGGCAGAGCTGTCAACTGATCACCATCTGGTGGTGAGTTGGGTCAGAGGGTGGGGGAAGACTCTGGACAGACCTGGTAAACCCAAACGGGTAGTGCGGGTGAACTGGGAACGTCTGGAGGAGGCCCCTGTCCGACAGACTTTCAACTCACACCTCCGGTGGAGCTTTTCGTGCATCCCTGTGGAGGCTGGGGGCATTGAACCCGAGTGGACAATGTTCAAAGTTTCCATTGCTGAAGCTGCGGCGGGGAGCTGTGGTCTTAGGGTCTTAGGTGCCTCAAGGGGCGGCAACCCACGAACACCGTGGTGGACACCGGTGGTCAGGGAAGCCGTCCGACTGAAGAAGGAGTCTTTCTGGGATATGTTATCCCAGGGGACTCCGGAGGCAGTTGCAAGGTACCGAAGGGCCCGAAGGGCTGCAGCCTCTGCCGTGAAAGAGGCAAAGCAGCGGGTGTGGGAGAAGTTCGGAGAAGACATGGAGAAGGACTTTCGGTCGGCACCAAGGTGCTTCTGGAAAACCGTTCGCCACCTCAGGAGGGGGAAGCGGGGAACCATCCAAGCTGTGTACAGTAAGGATGGGACGCTGCTGACCTCAACTGAGGAGGTAATAGGGCGGTGGAAGGAGCACTTTGAGGAACTCCTAAATCCGACTAATACGCCCTCTATGGTAGAGGCAGAGCTGGAGGATGATGGGGGATTGTCGTCAATTTCCCTGGTGGAAGTTGCTGAGGTAGTTAAACAACTCCACAGTGGCAAAGCCCCAGGGATTGATGAGATCCGTCCAGAAATGCTTAAAGCTCTGGGTGTGGAGGGGTTGTCTTGGTTGACACGCCTCTTCAACATTGCGTGGAAGTCGGGGACGGTGCCTAAGGAGTGGCAGACCGGGGTGGTGGTTCCCCTTTTCAAAAAGGGGGACCAGAGGGTGTGTGCCAATTACAGGGGTATCACACTTCTCAGCCTCCCCGGTAAAGTCTACTCCAAGGTGCTGGAAAGGAGGGTTCGGTCGATAGTCGAACCTCAGGTTGAAGAGGAACAATGCGGATTCCGTCCTGGTCGTGGAACAACGGACCAGATCTTTACTCTCGCAAGGATCCTGGAGGGAGCCTGGGAGTATGCCCAACCGGTCTACATGTGCTTTGTGGATCTGGAGAAGGCGTATGACCGGGTCCCCCGGGAGACACTGTGGGAGGTGCTGCGGGAGTATGGGGTGAGGGGGTCCCTTCTCAGGGCCATCCAATCTCTGTACGACCAAAGCGAGAGCTGTGTCCGGGTTCTCGGCAGTAAGTCGGACTCGTTTCAGGTGAGAGTTGGCCTCCGCCAGGGCTGCGCTTTGTCACCAATCCTGTTTGTAGTATTTATGGACAGGATATCGAGGCGTAGTCGGGGTGGAGAGGGGTTGCAGTTTGGTGAGCTGGGGATCTCATCGCTGCTTTTTGCAGATGATGTGGTCCTGATGGCATCGTCGGCCTGTGACCTTCAGCACTCACTGGATCGGTTCGCAGCCGAGTGTGAAGCGGCTGGGATGAGGATCAGCACCTCTAAATCTGAGGCCATGGTTCTCAGCAGGAAACCGATGGAGTGCCTTCTCCAGGTAGGGAATGAGTCTTTACCCCAAGTGAAGGAGTTCAAGTACCTTGCAGTCTTGTTCGCGAGTGAGGGAACAATGGAGCGGGAGATTGGTCGGAGAATCGGCGCAGCGGGTGCGGTATTACACTCAATTTATCGCACCGTTGTGACGAAAAGAGAGCTGAGCCAGAAGGCAAAGCTCTCAATCTACCGGTCAGTTTTCGTTCCTACCCTCACCTATGGTCATGAAGGCTGGGTCATGACCGAAAGAACGAGATCCAGGGTACAAGCGGCCGAAATGGGTTTCCTCAGGAGGGTGGCTGGCGTCTCCCTTAGAGATAGGGTGAGAAGCTCAGTCATCCGTGAGGAGCTCGGAGTAGAGCCGCTGCTCCTTCGCGTCGAAAGGAGCCAGTTGAGGTGGTTCGGGCATCTGGTAAGGATGCCCCCTGGGCGCCTCCCTAGGGAGGTTTTCCAGGCACGTCCAGCTGGGAGGAGGCCTCGGGGAAGACCCAGGACTAGGTGGAGGGATTATATCTCCAACCTGGCCTGGGAACGCCTCGGGATCCCCCAGTCGGAGCTGGTTAATGTGGCTCGGGAAAGGGAAGTTTGGGGTCCCCTGCTGGAGCTGCTACCCCCGCGACCCGTTACCGGATAAGCGGAAGAAGATGGATGGATGGATGGATATTTACTTTAGTAAAAGTAAAAGTACAACAATGAAAACCCTACTTAAGTAAAAGTAGAAAGTACCTGATTTTAAATGTACTTATTAAAAGTAAAAGTACTTGCATAACGATTTATTCTGTTAATGTCTATATTCTAATAATTAAAAAAAACTGTATGGGCTGTGGCATTTTAATTAAGTTAGTTTTAGGTTAAAGTAATTGTGCTTACCATCTGTGGCCCAGTTTACATTCTGACTTACAATTCTGGTTATCTATCAGGGTGATCTGCATGAAGCTCGACTTTGCATTATTTCCCACGGGACAGTGAATGCTGCACACATTTATTTAGCAAGAACACACAGGCTTGAACAACAAGTACATGGCTTCACAGCTGAGGAGGACCTGGAGTGTTAAGATAAATATACGGGTTGTATATTAACCCTATGTGAACGGATGCTTCACATATGACCAAGCAGAGTATTGGGAGCAGCAGCAGTAACAGGACCAGCGGTAGTACCGGGAGCGGTACGCGCCTGGCCAATAAATGCTATTGAAGGGCGGGTCTTGGCGTGGCCATAGTGGGATTCGTAATATCGCGAGCAGCACCGGGAGCTGGACGGCCGCTGCTGAAGGCTTCCCCTGAGGACTACAAATGTGTGACGGTGAGGAAGACGTTTTGGCAGGGGGGAAAACTGATCAGAAAATGTAACGGAACGTTGTAGAAATGTAGTGGAGTAGAAAGTATAGATAATTGCTGCAAAATGTAACGAAGTAAAAGTCAAAAGTATGCACTATTGATTGTACTTAAGTACAGATACGTGAAAAATGAACTTAAGTACAGTAACAAAGTATTTGTACTTCGTTACATTCCACCACTGCATCTTGCTAATATTAAAAAAGCCTAAATCAATAATTTAAACAGATTAGTTTATTCCTCTCAGCTCCTAAACCTGCCCCAAAGCAGTGTAGGCACAAAAACTGAGCATGCTCAGTGAGTTCGGTCTTACATTAAGTACACTGCAGGGATGCAAAATGCAGTCACAAATTTTACAGGCCATATTCATTATATAATGAAGGAATATGTCATGTTTTTTGTGCATGACAAACCCTTGCAACCCAGGTCAGGGAATCCTACTGTCATATGTATTTCAGGATATGTCGTGAATGTGTAAAGCTTTTTGTTGACCTACTTGCTTGGGTCAGCTCCTTTAAAGAAGGCATTGACCGTCTCTGTGAATGCAGCAGCCACAGGAAGAGTGTCCTGAGCCCCCATGGTGAGAGGACTGGGCCCTCTGGAGCAGCCTGGAGGCAAAACACACACACACACACACACACACACACACACACACACACACACACACACACACACACACACACACACACACATTAAAATAGTCTGAATAGGACAAGATACACTCACCACACAACCAACAATCCAATGAGCTGAATTAGTCGCTATTTACTATTCTTTTCTGGTTGTTATAGCAAAAGTCAGGGCTTAATCCAAAGATCAATGTATAGTAGCTTCAACCAATTATAAAAATACATTAACAGACTAATAGATACATGGTCCAACTCCCAAACCAGGACTCTACACTCTTCCTAACCAAGTGTGTGGATGAATTGAGGAACAACACACGGTGTGCAAACTACTGTGATTCTATTTGAAATGAGAACAAATATTAGTGTTAGTAAGGTGGCATGAAAACAGCAGGTTATGTGTGAAGAGGAAAGCCATTTCTCTTTTCTATTTGACTGTGACATTGTAGAATTAAAACACAATTACTTCATATATCTCCCACAAATTTTTTTATTTTTTATATAGCATGTTACACGCTGGCTTTTATTTGAATAAGCACAGGTAGATGAGAAAGGAAAGACAGAGGGGAGAGGTAAAGAGAGACCAAAATATGTTATGCATGCTTATTCCAGACATGCTGTTAAAGCTGAATTATTCTGAAAAGATCAAAGGAGATAAGAGAGCCCGAAGATCAAACCAAAAACCAAACAACCAAAAGGACAAAAGTGACGAGGAAGTGATTAGCAAAGTACACGAAGAATGATGATTCTTCAGGAAATGAAAGCCGGTCAGCGCAGACGAAATGAGACTGAACAATGTCAGGAAGAGAAGGTAGAGGAAGATATGAGAAGACTTCATAGTTGACTGCATATGGGAGGGGAGGGGGGGCTCAGCCAGGAGTTAGCATGGCGTGGGTTAGGGTAATGGAGGGATTGCAAAAGAAGGAAGAGGAAGGAGAGGGGAGGAAGGAAGGAAGGAAGGAAAGAAGGGGCAGGGCAGGGGGCGAAGCTTGCACAAATTATTCTCAGAAGAGTGTGTGTGCACGCTACCCTGGCTGGTGCAGAGAAAACTTACCTTCAAAGGTTAAATAAAATTTCCCTCTGTCAAACCACACAAGGGATGGCTGGTCATTCTCTGTGTGGGGTTGAGGGGTGGGGTCAGGAGAAAGGGACGAGGAGGAGGGAGGAGGAAGAGGGATGAAGGGGAGGGAAGTGGGTGAGGAGGGATGGGGGGGGCAGGGGGGAGGAGAAAAGGACAGTAGCGTGAGTCTCACATGGCAGGTCTATCAAACGTCACAGTGGGGTGAAACGTGGAGGTGGAGGCCGAGGGGACGAAGATGCACAAGCCGAGACAGAGCTGGTGACAACATGGGTGGTGGTTTTTGGTGGGTGCTTGCGTGCGTGAGGAAGGGCAGCAGTCAGGTGGAGTGAGGGCCAGGTGTGTGCTGCTGGATGCTGGCAGTGGTACGACTCATTGTGTGATACAGGAGAGAGGAAGTCGAGGCTGCAGAGTCTGAGGGGGGGGGTTGCCAGTTTCAGGGGCAGCAGCCAATGTTTGCTCTATTAGGGAACATATTACACCAGCTGATGCTCTAGTTTCTGGCAATTTAGGTAGCACTAAACTGGCACTACTTTCTTCATCAGTGGCATATTGTTTCGTACTGCGTTTATCTATTTTAGGCTTTTCTCTCAGTGTCTTACTGTGCTCACATTTTGCTCCAGGCCTCCACTTTTCAAATTATGAAACAAATGGAAGCATACTGTCATGTGTAAAGACATCCTGCAGGGGGCAGGACTAAGACTAGAGAGCAGAAAGAGGGAGGGACTGTGGTGCACAGGGAGAGAGATGCTGCGTCCCAATTTCAGTGGCTGCATCCTCCAAGGAAAACAGCCTATGAAGGTGAAGTTTAGCCTCACAGAGACCAACACTAAGTGCATTCAGACAGTCCTGGTTAACTTTCATCGTAAGTTTATCACAAAGAAATCCCCTTAAACTAGAGCTACACAGATAAATAGGCTGATATATTGGGCAATATTATCTTATTGCAGATTATTAGTAGCTGTGTCTCTGTTGGCAGATGTGCCAAAGATATACTTCAGGTAGTTTAGAAATGGTGTCTCCATTACAAAGTTTGTCCACCAGAGTGCTATAGCAAAATAAAAAATCCTGCTCAGTTAAAAACAAAATGAAAAAAAATTAAAGGACCTTTATCAAAAATGTTTGCTATGATAGCCAGTATATCATTATCAGATTTAAACTCTAAAATAGCTGCAAATATAAAAAGTGACCTGTGAAGAAAAGACCTGTGTTTATGTGTTTCGACCATCCACAGTTGGTAACTTTCACTTCAATACATTGTGGACAGCTGGCAAAAAGTGTACCAAGTGGGGCATCTTGGTGGCCTAGTGGTTAGGACGCATAATACGTTAGACAAGTGAGACAACACTACGTGTGTCCAGACAAGTTTATCCCCAATTCAAATGGTGGACAAAGCAAGCTTCTGAGTTTAGAGTACACGTTGGTAACATTCACTATGATGGACAACAGGCAAAAGATGTACCTGGTTAATGATAAACAATATATATATATATATATATATATATATATATATATATATATATATATATATCAATATATCTTGATGCCCACCTCAGCACAAATATCTGATAAACGTGAAAGGGATTTTGTATTTACTGAAATTATGAGTTAATAGAAAGTATCACTAAAACACTGACCATTGAACAATGGGTTTTGGCAGGAGATCCCAATATGAGGGTCGGGATTTTGTTGAGAGGTCATGAGACGATTTATGTGATAGGAGAGATTTCTTTTACACATCATTAGGTTTTTTCTAACTTTTCTCGAATAATTCCTTTTATTCTTATAAAATAATGGCTAGTTTAAGCCTCTGGAACATTATAAATATCAAAACAAAAACCTATGAGAAGGGACAATTATTGCCTTATTAAACCTGTAATGAGAGGTCACAAGGAGAAGATGCTTAATTTTGAGGACACAATGGAAAAAGGTGGATTACAGGATATTGTAGGCTGCAAAGAATACACTGGTTCTGTCAACACAGTAAAGAAGGCCTCATTTCACAGCTGCATTTGGAGGAGCTCTCTTTCAAAAGAGTCAAGTTTTTCCGTGATGTATTTAGCTCATGAACTCGGACTTTCCAGCCCCTGAACTGGGATTTAGCTCCAGTTTGACTAGATAGAACATTACAAGGGATTGTGTTTACATATTGAACTATTTCCAAAAATAATAAAACATGCAACAAAAACATGACTCCTTCAACATTAAATGTGTGCCTTGAACTCATGTCAGTGTTTCAGTTTAACACAGAGCAGAGTAGGCTTGTTCTAGTACATACTATAGTTTTGATGTAGGGTCTCAGCAGTGAAGGTGTGTTGTTAAGTGAGTGGATTAACAGATCTGTTGGGTGATGGAACGATGAGAGCAGAGCGGTGCTTCATGAAGAAAACAAAAGGGCAGGTGTTCAGATAGAAAGGGCGGGTGTTTTGGGCTTGTATTCTCCTATGGCTTTAAAGTGCATGAGTGACAGGTATGAGAGGTGGGCGTCAGGGGTTGAGTGTGAGAACAGACTGAGGCTTTAGGGCCGTTGGAGATTGGTTGAACTTATGGCTGTTTTGTGCTACGCCAGCGGTAGAGAGAGAGTAGCATGAATACCAAACAGCTGCTGCCTGTCTAATTCAGCCTAATTCTCATGCCAGACTTCAAACAACTCGGTGAGCAGCAGCTCTGATCTGACAGTATGTGTGAGAGTGTGTGTTTGAGTGTGTGTGTGTGTGTGTGTGTGTGTGTGAGAGAGAGTGAGAGTGAGAGAGAGAGAGAGAGAGAGAGAGAGAGAGAGAGAGAGAGAGAAAAAAAGACAGACAATATGGATCTCAAGGGCCCACAGATAAGGAGCTCTTCAGACTCGGGCTCAACACTCAAACACACTCTTGTGATGCAGACTGGGTACAAAGGTATCTTGGAGGGACTGCACTGCACTCTGTGTGTGCACACACACACACACACACACACACACACACACACACACACACACACACACACACACACACACACACACACACACACACACAAAATATATGTCGCCAAGAGAAGAGCCACGAGGTTGCCAATGGTGAGACAGCCACTGGTGCACAGTCATGAAATAAAGAGAAAAGTCTCACGAGCACGCAGATGGGCATAGGGGAAGACACTCAAACATTTTTGTAAAAAAAAAAAAAAAGAAAAAAAAAAAAAAAGCTATTCAATAGATGCAGCTTTTTGTGTCCCCACATTTTTTTTTTCTTCTGGCAGATTTAACAAGAGAGATACAAGAGAGTGAGTGAAAGAGAGAGTCAGATATGCAGATAGAGAGAGAGAGAGAGAGAGAGAGAGAGAGAGAGAGAGAGAGAGAGGCTATCATAACTATTAAATGCTTGGCAAATGTGTGGAAAGGTTTGGGTCGGCAAAAGCAAAACAATGAAGAAAAATTACAATTTCACTGAAAAATGCTGCCACGTTTGAAAAGGACAAAAAATGAATGTGTGGTATGTCCCTAAATCTGTGAGCAAAACATAAAGTAGACAGGTCAAATAAGTAGGCATTAGGATAATGACACAGATATTGTCTTTTTAACTAATTTGAGATGTTAATGTGAAAAGATTGATGGAGGCTCAATCACAGGCTTTCTGAAACGGTGCCAGAATGTGTGAAAAAAGACCCCAAAAAGTGTGTCACTGTCCCAATACCTACACACTTTGACTGACAAAACACTCAGTGATGAACCTTCACCCTTATGTCAAGTGCACTCTGGGTAAAGGCCATCAAACTGATTGAAAACTGACACAGGAACACTGCCCCAACCCATCCCCTTTCCTCTCTCTGAGGGGATCTCTACTATACCTGCAAACGAATCAAAGTGTCTCTCAAAGGTGGGCAGCTTGTCTACATAAGCATCATCCTCTGACAAGCCAAAGAAAAAATAAAGAGACAAACGGCAAAACAAAAAAGCAGATTGCAAATCAAACAAAGGAAAAAATAATTGAAAATTTAAATCAGAAAAGTATTGTCAAGCACACAAAAATTAAATTCTGTAAAAAACAAAAAATGGAGCATCTTAAACACAAACAAGATGAAAATGTCAAAATTAAAAAGCACTGAAACTGGAATAGTGTCAGTTTATAATTACAACTTTCTCAGTGAGCTTTATATTACTGTCAAGTCCATCAGCTTTTTGGTCTACTAACAAAACCACAATAAATACATAAATAACGTATACATTTAGGACTATAATAGAGACTTCAGTGAAATCTCCAAACAGAATCCATATTACAGTCTGAATGTAGTAAAGCTGTTCACTAATTTGCAAGTTTGTCCCTGCAATCCATTTTTAAAAAAGCAACCACCAACCAGTGACTATATTCTGTGTTTTATGTAACTGCTGCTGCCTCCAGAGTGTGTATTTCTTAAATCTATTAGGACTTAGCCATGTTACAGTTTACTGAGATTTGCTATTATCCACTCACAACTCTGCAATGAAAAATCCTTCAACACTGACTCTGAAGTTAGATCAAGGAGTATAAACTGTTGCTGTGCCATTAATTCATTAAAAGGAAGGTTTGTCATCAATTTGTCTTCAACCTAAACCACAATATTTACAATATGTATGTGAAGTTTAATTATTCATTGTATTAAATATTTATTTAGGAGTAATAAATAAAAAAATAAAAAACTGCAGGACTCATTCCACACAGACTCTGAGTACAAGGAAGGACAGGGCGAGTGCATAAAATCAATAATGAACTTTTAATATATTAGACATGAAAAAGTTAAATTCAGCTATCACTGCTAGCCTCTGTGAGCACTGCCTTCAGGCGACAGGCTGCACAGCTCAGTGACGGTTGAGGGATCACACACCTGACACGGATACGGAGAGCTCTTTATTGACCGTGGGGGTGGTGGCGGCACTCATGGAGTTGGTGGAGGAGATGGAGGAGGTGCTCTCGGCCCGCGCCAACGGGGCGATGGGAGGGGGGCTGGCTGAGTGGACCGGCGGGCTGAACGGACGATTCTGAACAGATAAAAAAAAATAGTAGGAGAAAGACAGATTAGAGTAAAATAAATGAGAAAAACATTTTTAGGTTCAAGGTTTTTGCATCTCTTTCTTTGGTATACCTGGAAAACTTTTGTCAAAGTTAATTTGACCATAAGCAAGTTGTACGGTTGTGTTTGGCTTTGAGCGCTTCGATTATGGAAGTTTCCTGCTAGTCCATGCAATGATGCAGTTGAGACAAAGACCAGGAGAGCAGTGACTGAACCCTTCCAGATATTAACGGACCAGAACTTGTCGCAACAGTGAAACCGTTTGATATTGTTAAGTGGGTAATAAAGTTTAAACACGGTGGTTGTGTTTTTTGCCAAAACACAACCATCTATATCAAAAGTGAAAATATGAGGACTGCAACACTTACTGCATCTCCTACAGTGGGTTTTCCTGGAGGAAGTTTGGGTCGTGAAGGGGGGCGAGGTGGAGGTGGTGGTGGGGTGGGGTTGACTGATGAAGGAGTGGCAGGTCGCACCGGAGAGGAGGAACCTGCAGAACAGAGCAGAAACATATAGAGATTAATTTATAACACTCTACCGTTCTTTTTAGAAGCTTAATGGTGTGGAAACAGCTACAGTACAAATGCAGAATAGGTGCAGGATGGACAGAACCATCTTTAGACACAAGCATGATTCCTATTTTTCTTTGTTTTGGGAATATATTTTCATGCGTACAATGTAACTAAAGAGCGTATTATTTTACTATAAACAAGGGATGTGTATACCTAAGTTTAATAGTTTCCCTTCTTTATAAAAAGACAGATTCAGTTTTTATATTATTGTTTCACTTCAGTCCTTAAAATTGGGTTTTTACTTCTATACAGGATTAAGAACAGACAATCTCCTATAACCAGACAGAATTAATTCTTACAGCATTGGCTTGTTACAGTCTGTGCACAGCTATTAGTCACACGCTTTCTTTTGTGAACTACTGGCCTAAAAATGATCAATATTCTTCTTTGTATTTAGACTTTTTCTTCACATAGTTATGTATTCTGTGTTCGGATCTCTAGCTCATTAAAATTTACCAGAAAAAAATGTTTGTCTACTGCTTAATTCCTACAGAAGACACTGTATGTGCACTAAAATTGAAAATGTTCCGACTGACCTTTAAATAGGAGTCAGTCAGAACAACAACCTCCGGTAACATAACACAAACCTACAGCAGAATGGTGGTGTACGTCAAACAAGGCCAAAACATGACCTCTTTTCCAGGGATAAAAAATGCATTCACGGTTCACTTTGTGCAAGTTTAACAACAAAGATGGTGCAATCAGCTGAAAGGAAATTTAAAGATGGTGCAATGTTGGTAATACAATCCCTTCTTAACTCCAACTCAAAAAAATCTCTACCTTACCTTATTTCTATGGACACTGTTCACATTAGTCACCTGGCTGGTTTGATGACCAGGACATTTTGTCTCTGTGTTTTCATTCATTCTATTCTTGTGTGAGTGAGCGTGACAACCAATCATTGTCCTCTTATTTAGTTGTTATCTAAACGTAATTCAGGAAATTGTTTCCACCAATCCAAGCTAAAATAAAAAACCCTGTCTTCTTAGACTATATTCCAGTTAGAATCTTGGACTACTCACCGCTATTCGTGCCACCAGCTCCAGATGTGGGACCCGGTGATGACACCACTGCCCGATATGTGGGGGGAGGAGGTGGGGGAGGCGTAATCCGACTCCCTGGGCTAGTATCATTGGGCGAGGTGACAGTTTCACTTCCGTCCTCTTTGGGTTGGGTGATGTCTGTGTTCTTGTACTGCTCCTCTTGAGCCAGGACAAGTGGAGGTGGGACGGAGCACGTTGCAGGTCCCTCAGCAGGCGGAGTCACCACTGGAGGGGTGCTTGCTTTGGGAGCAGGGGCTGGTGGGACGCTGGCGGGTGAGTCCAGCGGAGGGGGAGAGGAAGTGGGAGGAGACGCAAGCTCCTTTGGTGGTGCCAGAGGTGGAGAGGTGGCGAGCGTGAGGGGATTTCGATCCTCAGGTGTAGGAGGACCTGAGTGGACAGGAGGTGCAGCAGTCTCCCCTGAGGAAGACGAGGGGGTTGGGAGAAAGGGCACAGGTTCTTCTTTTGGGGGAGGGGATGTAGGGAGTGGTGGTGCAGGGTCTTCAGGAGGAGGTGGTGATGTAGGTAAGGGTGGGGCAGGAGATTCAGGTGGAGGCAGGGAGCATGGAAGAGGAGGTGCTGGTTCCACTGGTAGAGGCGGCCGGTCAGGAGATTCAGCACTGAAGCACACCCACGTGTCGCCTGTTTCCTCACCAGCAGAGGGAGGCTGTTCTGGTCCAAAAATGTTGTCCAGGTCAGCTATTGAGGGCTTCCTGGTGAAACGGTCTGCTTCTGTTGACACTTCTGAAACACAGAAAACAGTGACCAATCAAAGGCCGTGTTTGCAGAGGTGCTCAGTAAGTTTACACACAGAGATAAAACGTGACAGGCAGATAGGCCGACAGTGAATGTTAGAACCAGATAGTTGGAGATCAAATGTAACATTTTGATTTATCCCGAGGTGATGGTGTGATATAACAGGAGACAGAAATTAGATAAGAAAACCTCTTACCAGGGTCATCTACAGAGGGAGGGCCAGTCGACAGGGGAGAAATTGGGACATTCTTGGGTGGAAGTGGAGGGGGAGCTGCAATAAAAAGGGCAATGATAAATAGTCCTTTAGGACAGATTACTGCCAAATCAACATAAATGATTGTTGATAAGGCAATGCTTATATAAAGTTTATTCATGCTGTTGAAGACTTTTCACGTCACTGCAACTTATGGTGGGCTGCATACAATGCTGACTTTAGCAAATGAGAAATTAGCCTATAAATGCACAAATTCTTTTAACAAAAGCATTAAAAATTTGGATCCATACATGACACCTGCCAAACACAACCACACAACTTGAGGAGAAAGGATCATCCCACAAATCATT